>NC_065517.1:537520-552312 GCF_006386435.1 Epinephelus moara | reverse complement strand
ACATCTGTGGCATTGTGCTGTGTGATAAAACTGAACATTTTAGAGTGGCCTTTTATTGTGGCCAGCCTAAGGCACACCTGTGCAATGATCATGCTGTCTAATCAGCATCTTGATATGCCACACCTGTGAGGTGGGATGGATTATCTCGGCAAAGGAGAAGTACTCACTAACATAGATTTAGACAGATTTGTGAATAATATTTGTGAGAAATGGTCTTTTGTGTGTATAGAAAATGTTTTAGATCTTTGAGTTCAGCTCATGAAAAATGGGAGCAAAACAAAAGTGTTGCGTTTATATTTTTGTTATTTTTTGTAGTAAGTCAAACCACTTTCCAGTTAATGTAACTGTATAACTGAGGTTGTCTGGAATCTGTCAATATCAGTGTGCTGTTGATTAAAAGCCGAATCTCTCAAAAATACTTTGGTTGATCTGCTGTTTATTTATGATATGCAACAAGTCACAAAGTGATATGAACTTTTCGATTTATACAACGGAGAGACAAGTCTGTGATAACAGTTAAATGGGAAATTAGTAAACCATAGGCTACTTTGCAGAATAAGTTTGATCTGTCCTCATAACGTGTGAATCATCACAAAGCTGCTTCAGTTCTTCCTCCATTTGTTTCATATCTGTGCAAACGAGTTCATAAGTTATGGAAACAAGTAGGCTAGCCTGTGTAGGCAAATGTGTGTGCAGACGATTTCCGTTACATTAATTCAGTGCTGTATTTCTCAGCACTGGGATGTCACTCCAACAACCAACTCACAGCTATGGAAAGTTCAACTCTTCTAGTTTCTTTCAATGTCCACCCTATCTTGCAGTGAAGGCTATTTCATGAGCAATTGCCCACATCAGCCTCATAGCGTGAACAATTTGATTTAAGATATTGAGGTAGGCCTAACTCACATTTATACATTTAATACATTAATTCACCATTAACTCATCATTAATTAATGGTCCACACCATTAGCCTAATTAATTAATGGTTAGGTCACTATGACTTAACCCACTTAATATATGATTATTTAAGGGTGATATTTAATTTATACAATAATTCATATGCGATCAAACTATGTGCCATGGATGGTGAGTTCTCAGACTCCCCTGGGGTCATTATTGTTTACTTACTACTTAATTAGGCTACTGTGGCCTTTTTTTTTTTTTTTTTTTTTGAAAAAAACAAACAAAACATAATTGCAACGTAAAACACACAGACATCTTCAATCATAAATTGATTAATCATTTAACAGTGGAATTTCAGCAGGGAGGCCAAGCTGCAGGAAGCGAGCAAAAGCTATGACATCACATACGGGACCTCCTCCTGTTTAGTTTTTATAATTAAAAAGCTTATACCTCAACAGTTTTACCACAAAGTATGACTTTCTTGACCTTAAAATTTATGTTTTATGCCTATCATTATAGGCTAACAAATGATCTGTTGTAGAAGTGTTAAAAATAGTGCCTGAACAAGGAAATAAAATAAAAAGATAGATAGATAGATAGATAGATAGATAGATAGATAGATAGATAGATAGAAAGAAACTGTGTAAATATATATATAGCCTAGGCTACACTTATAGCATATATATATATATATATATATATATATATACCTACTGTATATATATACAGTATATACATATATATACAGTATATAGTCTGCTACGTGTCACACGTCCGTAACACGACGCGTTGTTGCTTCAAGAGCTGACACTTTTGACCCCAGTGATCACATGACGTGTCTACGCACGCATGTCTGATTAGCATAGCAAGCTAGTTAGCATAGCGATGCTACGTGTCACACGTCCGTAACACGATGCGTTATTGCTTCAAGAGCTGACACTTTTGACCCCTGTGATTATATGACGCGTCTACGCACGCACGTCTGATTAGCATAGCAAGCTAGTTAGCATAGCGATGCTACGTGTCACACGTCCATAACATGACGCGTTGTTGCTTCAAGAGCTGACACTTTTGACCCCTGTGATCACACGACGTGTCTACGCACACACGTCTGATTAGCATAGCAAGCTGGGGGGATGAAACTTTGATAGCCATTTAAGGAACAATATAACCCTGTCTGCACGGACGAACAGGCCGCATGATGGGGTCAAATGCATCATGTGCATAATTAACCACAAAACAAGCAAATACTTCATCTTAATGACATATAACACTCATTATGCTTCAGCTGAATCTTCTAAGCAAATTACCATGTTGAATTTATTATTTTAATTTGTTGAAATTAGTTTATCATGTTAAATGTCTGCAATTGTATGAAATTGCTCCAATGCGTTAACCAATCTTTGTGCATAATCACACAGCCTGATATGCCCTGCAAACACAGTGGGACTATTTTCTAAAAGCACAGAGCAAAGAAATGTCTTTTTTTCCTCCCCTGGTCTGCTGTCAGCAGCGGCGGCGGCTGCAGCGGGGATTTCAGCACCACGGACAGCGCGCGTACAAAGACTTGACAAGCATCTCCTTTAAATGTGTTTGCTGCTAGAGAAATTATACATAATAAATGAAGACGGTGACATTTTCAATAAAAAACGACGAGTTGAACGTTCATTTCAAGCTTTTGTAGTACAACGAATTTCAGAATTGATCAATTGATCGATCTAAGCTCTATTAGCCGCTCTCGTGGAAAGGGGGTCAGTTCCGGGGAACCCACATCCACTCGTTTCCCCTGAGCCGCCTCAAGAACTGCCTGCTCTCGCCCTGCAGCTACGTGAGTCCCTCCTGATCAAAACGCCGCTCCACCTCTGAGCGCAGCCTCTGTATGTAGTCAGGCAGGCTGCATCAAAAGCATAGATCTATGCATTAATGATATGAAAGAGATAAATGTAAGTCAGACAAATTGAGTTTAAATTCAGATTCTTTTTTTTTTTAAGCTTTTTTAGGCTGATGGGGTGCGGGGGGGATGGATGGGAGGCCGCACCCCCTGCACCCCTAGTTCCGACGTCTATGCCCGCGATGCGCGATGTGGGCAGCCGGGTCCAGCCACAGCTGCTACTGCTGCCAAGTAGTAACGGCTGCTAGCCCCTCCCGTTGGAAAGAGTGTGGGATATAGCTACCACTACTAGGAATGGGAGAGGGGGACTAAATCTTTTAAGATTTAAGGATGTCTGAAAAGCTGTTTCCATAAACAGTCAAATTTGCAAAAGGGCAAATTGCGAAAAAAATGTAAACATACAGATGGAGGTTTGCAGCATTTAGGATCCAATTCAATAATAGGCTATATATTCACAATTAGGCTGTTGTAGCCTATATATTATCTCAGTTAAATATTTTTAAACCACAGCCAGACATTGAGGGTGGTCAGTAGCTCTGATCTGTGAGGATAAAATAAAGATTAAAAAAAAATCATGTGTGTGTATATGCACGCGTATGTCTGCAGAGACTTGATTAATTTATTCATTCCACTACTTGCGAAGCACACACACACGCCTGCCTGCACGTGTAAACTTTGAAGACAGACAGTTTGCCAAAATAGGCTAATTTGACGCGTTCAGGTGTTAATGATGTGTACATGCACATGTGTGTGCGAGATTCACACGCACACGCAAGTGTAGTGTACGTGTGGCGTTTGTAAGGCGCTGTGCACGTGTACTGATAAGACATATAAATGCCTTGGTTTGACTGATTAGAGTCACATAACATCTCCTTGTGTGCAGTTTAACAGCTGAAGAGAATATAAGCTGGCGTGATTCTGTGTTGGTTTTTTTTAGATAAATCCACCGTAGCCTGTACAAACGGTAAAAATACATCTTTAAGCTCAACAGTTAGACCCTAACCTTATTTGACATGGCACATATCATTGATTTTTCTGCTGTAATCTGCAATTCAGGGTTTAGACATATTGTTGAAAATTGTGTATGTAATTGTGTATTGTGTATGTAATTTGTAATGTAATTTTTAAAGCATTTTCGAGCTTTTGTAGGTTTTGGATTCACAATAAATTATAGCTTCATGTAGCTAGATGTGACTTGATTTTCAGTTGGAAAAACCTTGAGTTTTCAAATGTGAGTTGAGCTATTTTATGAGGCAAACATTGTAGAAAGTCAGTCAGAAATATGAGCATTTTTTTAATCATAGCATTGACAGATGTGTCTGTAATACTACAAAAACAAAATCAAGATGCTCACAGAGGACATCACGTTGTAACCACTGTAAAAACAAGCCAACTCCACAGATTAAGGAAAACCTTGTGGGAAAGACGTGCTTCCAAGGAAGAGGAGGTGGGGAGCTGTGGGAAGCACACGGCGATCCAGCATGGATGTAGAGACAAGTAGCAGGACTCAAGAACCACTGGTAACAATGGTGCGCTGTTGATAATGTAATAGCAGTGACAGGCAGCGTGTGATTGTGTGATTAAGTAAGTGTAGGGCACTGAGGGCAGGGAACAAGGCAAACTGTCCAAGGCAGATAGGGTAGGAGGGTCACAAAGTCTAAAAAGTCTGTCTCACATCTCCACATGAGCTTCTTTGGCTGGTGGAGTGTCCCGTAATGAACCAGAGATGGTATAGAACCTGCAGGGACATAAAAAAAGGAGCAAACAAGGACACCAGTAAGTTCTTTTTACGCTAAAATTCATGCAAATTCACTTGTAGCCACATTTTGTTTATGGTCTAATGACATTATTTGATTTTGAGCTGAGTTAGGGAGTTTCATTTTGGTGTCAATGGGTCCCAATTTAAATATTAAACTTTGCGCATGTTGTAATTCAAGTGGACTGCGGTAAAAAACAAAAAACAAAAAAAAAACCATATGCACCTCCTCTTGGCCCTGTTTGCAGGCTTTAGAAAATCTAGCCCCCAAAGAGCCCTTGGGCATTCCTATTGGCTGTTCTACAAATGCAGATGCATGTGTATGTTCCTTCAGATGGAGAAAGCCTGATTCAATAACAAAGAATCCTACAGAGAAAGTTGCTGTTCCAGCATTGGCATAAACTGCTTACACTGCAAAGCAACCCAAAAAAGAAAGACAGACTTATCAAAAAGAGAGTCTGTGTCCCAATGTGAGCAGGTAGCAGGACTGAACCCAAACACAGATGAAACAGATGAGGAGACAGCAGGATGAATTCAATATTTGATACAGAAAATGAAAAAGTCCATAAACAGGAAGGAAGCAAAATGAAATCCAAGAAAACCTCCAAAAATGCTTTTAGTTTATAAAGGATTTGAATTTCAAATAAGTCATCAACCATCTATATGTGCTTAAAATAGCTGCTGATATTAGCAAGGATTCTTTTTTAATATTTTTTGGGGGGGCATTTTGCCTTAAATTGACAGGACAGTTAAGCATGAAAGGGGGGGAGAGAAAAAGGGAGTGACATGCAGCAAGGTGCCACAGGCCAGAGTCGAACCCAGGCCACTGCGGCAAAAGCCATATATATATATGTGGGACGCCTACTCTATCCACTAAGCCACCAAAATCCTGTCAAAGAGGATTCTGCTTGCTAAATTTCACATGCCGCCTCTCTCTCCTTGGCAACTTTAGCGGTGTTACTTTTTTTTATGAAATGTATGCTCATATTCACTGTAGGCATTCATGAGCACCTCCAATTCCACAGGTGTAAAATAAGTTGATCGCTCTTTTTATTGTGGTTGTGCAAGCGCTTAACTCAAGGTGTACCTACTCAGAGTTGATTGAACTAACTCTAATCCTCAGAGTTTCCCAGCTCAGTGTAAGTCAACTCAGAGTTCAGGATTAGACTCGGGGTTTGCTGAACCTCCTATCTGGAATACCCCTCTGACACTCAAACAGGGAAAACAGACATACTAACAAGGTTAGGGAGTAACATAATACAAGTAACTAAGTTATGTACATAATATGAGGAACAGTATCTTCTAACACTTAAAGTTAGTGATGTGACTTGCCGTGCCGAGGCTTCGAAGCATGTATCGAGTAATCCAGGAAGTGTTTCCACGATGCGCGTATCGAGGCTTGTGTTGTTTCAGACGAGTGACGTCACTGGTGACGTCCGAAGCCTCGCTGGCCGGCTGTACCACGTGACTAGTTCGGGAAGTGGTTCAGATCTATATAAACAAACCACTAATTGTAATAGCTTTTTTGTCCAGTAGATGGCTTAGTTGAGCAAATGAAGCATCAAGAAGCTTTGCCCTTGAGTGAACCAATTTGATGAAAAGCTTCAGTGCTTCATGAAGCTTCATCTGCCCATCACTACTTAAAGTTTAAATTGGTGGTATTCTTAATACAGTTACTGTCTTTTAAAAAACATTAATTAAAGGGATTATTCTTTTGTTATTTATTTGCTGAGCAGATGAACAGACAGGGCACTGTCATGTGTTTCTGGCATGGCAAGATAGGACCTATACAAATTAGCTTAGCAAGACAATTTAGAAGTATTCTGAAAGTACTCAAGAGTATTTGAGTAGTTTAGCTGATGTACGTGATGGATGCCATCAAATGTAAACAAACTGACCTGGCAAGCACAAATGACATGGAATACATTGCCATATCCAGCACCTTGGCTCAGCAAATGTCATTTAATATGATTGGTGTGTATAGACCTTCTGACATTATGTTTTATGACCATTTTAAAAACCAGCTTAAGGAATTGGATACAAAGGCGAATGTATAGTTCTTGGTGATTTTAATTTGAACTGGGCATAAAATGCGGCGAAAAAGAAGCTTAAAGCAATGACAAACCAATTTGAACTAACTCAAGTAACAAATGCACCCACTCTCAAATAACAAATACTTCAAAAACACAAATTGATCTAATTTTTAGTAACAAGCCTGAGAGGATCACAAAATCCTTCAATCTTCTCACTGGCTTATTAGATCACAATATGACACTAATTGCAAGAAAATTAACAAAAAGCAGATTTATTTATTATTTATTTAACAGGACATAAAAAATACACCTATGGAATAAGGACATGAGATATAAATAAATTTAAGGAAGAACAAGGCCATATTGATTGGATTGATGCTTTACACCCAAATGATCCAGAACGTACAATAAATAGACTTTAAGACAAATACACCACAACTTTGAAGAATAAACGCAATAAGAGTAAACTACCTTGGTTAAATGAGCAACTGTGGGATTTGATGAAAAAACATGATTTTACTTTAGCACTTAAGTCAATATCAATTATTGACGGACGAGTTTTTAAAAGACTTCATAACAAAGTAGTCAATGAACTGAGAAAGGCAAAGACCAGTTTTATTATGGATATCATCAGAGAAGGAAAGGGTAATAGTAAATTAATATGGAAGAATATGAATAAACTAACAAAGACAACATTTAACAAAATCAGGGAAAGGGGCATGAACTAAAAGTACAGGGAATTTTAACTAATGATTTTAACAAATATTTTGCTGACTCAGTGCAGAATCTGACACACACCTTTGGTGTAAGAATTAACCTAATACCAATGCCAAATCCCACTTAACCGGTTTTTAACATAACTGGAAGTTTTCCAAAGATAGATCTGTGAAAGCCTGAGTATTTTAAAGCCCTCACAGGCAAAGACATGTTTGAGTGGGATTCAACATTTCAACAGTGAGACAATACTCACTCCTTCAACGCTCCTATTGCACACTTGGTAAGTTCGTCAATAAAACAGTCAATTTCCTGAATGCATGGAAGTTTGCAGTTGTAGCTAGTTTTCAAGTCAGGTGACACAACTGAGGTGGTAAACTATAGACCCATCTGTATGTTGCCTGTTGTATCTAAGATCACCGAAAAAGTGGTAACTGAACAATTAACTGACTTTTTAAACCCAGGACAAGCTGCACTTCATCCCATGCAATTTGGCTTCAGAAAAAAACTGCCAACTGAAATGTCTGCTATTTCATTGAAAAATCAAATTAAAGTTGGACAGTGGTAGTGCTATAGGAGCGGTATTTTTGGACTTGAGAAAAGCATTTGATACTGTAAATCATAATGTTCTTTCTAAATTATCCACTTTTAATTTCTCTGTTGATGCAATGAAATGGATGGAGTCCTATCTCACTATGAGAAGACAATGTACTAGAGTTGGGAAAAGGACCTCATCGTTTGTTGATTGCTCTGTTGGTGTTCCACAAGGCTCAATCTTATGACCTATTTTTGTTTAGCCTATATGTTAATGATCTGCCACTCACATGCCCTGAAACTGAAACCCAAATGTACGCGGATTACACGGTCATCCTCACACATGGGAAAGACGGATGTGAAGTGGCAGCCAGATTAACAGCAGCTACGGCCAAAAATTTCCAGCTGGCTCTCCAAGTCTTGTCTGACAGTAAAACTGTTTGCTTGTATTTTTATATTGGGAAAAATGGAAGTCAGACAGATATTGTCACAAAAGGAGAAAGGATCCAGACTGTGTCACATTTTAATTATCTATATTTAAATATCACAGCTGACCTTTAAGAAACATGTGAAGCAGGTGTATAAAACTGTAAAATTCAATCTAAGAAACTTTAGGTTTACCAGATCCCCTAAGATGCAGCAAAAATATAACTGCACTCAATGATTTTTTTTTTTACATATTTCTCAATGCATTACAAGTTGGTCACAATCTGGAAAAAACACACTTGCCCCACTGCAAATACTTTACAAACAAACACTCAAGGCACTGGACAAACAACCATCGTGTTATCACCACTGTAAGCTCATTCAAAGGCATAATCTACTGACCTTTGACAGCTTTGTGTGTCTTGCTGATGCTAGTCTAGTGTACAAAGTGATTAATGATCTGGCTGCTCCACCTTTAAAAGAGTTCATACAATTGCACTCAGACAATGGGAGGGCATCTAGGTCGACCAACAAAGGTGACTGTGAAGTACAGCACAGATTTACGGAGTTTGGTAGATCAGTCTTCTCTGTTAGAGCTACAAACTGTTGGAACTCAGTACCAAGTGAGATAAGACAGTGTAACAGCTTTGTTGGTTTTAAATTCAAGATGAAATCATGGCTAAAATCAAACCAATTGTGGCATCGGTGGCTTAGTGGATAGAACAGGTGCCCCACATACAAGCCTGGGTTCGACTCCAGCCTGTGGCCCTTTGCTGCATGTCACTCCCTCTCTCTCTCCACCTTTCACGCTTGACTGTCCTATCGATTAAAGGCAAAATGCTCAAAAATATCTTAAAAAATAAATAAATAAACAAAACCAATCATGTACCCATCACACATGAACTCAAGCACTTGATCTAACACTGAAATATTGTTATATCTTAATGTTATTGCTTTATTGTTGTTGTTGTTGTTGTGGTGTCTTAGTGTTGTAGCTTTTTTGTTGTTGCTTCTTTTATTGTTGCGCTGATTTGTTGATGTATTGTCTTGCTGTTGTTATTCCTGAAGCTGTTGTGTGATGAATATGTTCTCTTTTGTAATTGTGTTTTTTTATACAATAGTGTCTTTTAGCAGATAAATTATTCTCTGTTTCCTGCCCAGGGACTACAGATGAAAATGAGCTTATAGCTAACTCTGGGAGCTGTGCACTGTCCCTGTTGAATAAATAAATAAATGATTAGTTTAAGTTACCTAATGGATGTTAAAAATTACATTACATTTTAGGGCATGTATTAAGTAATCTGTGGTGGAATACATTTTAAAAGTAACCCCCTCAACACTGCACACTAAATACACAAGAGAAGGAAGTTGTTAACGAGTGCTTCAGCTCCCTGACCGTGGTGAGATATGTTCACCTCCAGGGCCGAAGTAACTTCAGGGTTAAACCCCACTCACTTTATAGGAAGCAACACACGGGAGCTCCACTTTGTCCTGAGAGGCGGCCGTCTTTATTTACAGAAACTGTGACTTACACCGCACATTTACAACTAACTTGACCTTAGAGACCTTTAGACCTTTGCGTCAAAAGGGGTCAGTTGAGGTGGTTTGGGCATCTGACTAGGATTCCTCCTGGGCACCTCCCGCTGTTAGGAGGCCCCGGGGTAGACCCAGAATACGCTGGAGGGATTACATATCTCGTCAGGCCTGGGAACGCCTTGGGGTTCCCCGGGAGAAGCTGGAAAGCGTTGCTGGGGAGAGGGATGTCTGGAGAGCTTTGCTCAGCCTAATGCCCCCGCGACCCGGCCCCAGATAAGCGGATGAAAACAGATGAAAACGGATGGATGGATTGATGGATTGACCACCTTTTAACTAGCCGTGCTCCTACACCCACTCATGGTATCCCCCCTAAGCAGTAGCTCAGTCCATGACTTGGCTTGGGAAGCGGAGGGTCCCCATCTGGACCAAATATGGAGCATGGAATGGTAGCTGGAGAGGTGCCACCTCACTGCCGAGGTGCCCTTGAGCGGCCCTGGGGACTGCCGAGCAGTTGGGGGGGGGGGGGGGGGGGGGTCCAGTGCCTTGCTCAAGGCACTTAGTGCTTGTATAGGTCCTGTTTGTGCATGTGTGTGTATTTCAGACCTGTGTGTAATTGACAATGGAGTGAAAAAATTGAATTTCCCCTCAGGGGATTAATTAAGTATATAAGATAGAGTAAAATAAAAACTGCCTACTGCTCCTACCTTTAGCTGCACACATTACAGTAATATAATGAAATCAACCTTTCAGCCATGTATTAGTTTTAATGCGAAAATGGCAGCTTAAAAGTACAGGAGTAATATCAGCTATATCAACTTGAAGTATTAAAAATAGAAATATTTGTTTTACTGAAGTAGAGCTGGTTTTAACTTCTTTAGACATTTAGTTACTTTAGTCATCAGTAAGGACTTGACCCAAAAGTTGGCTACCAAAGGGTCAGGCTGAGTCAAATGATTAACCTCTGAATTTTTTGATGTAATGTTGTAAATAATCCATTACCTGCCTTTCTGCTCTTTTTAAATCAAACTCTTTTATGTCTTTAACTCAAAAGCTGCATTATTAAGCTGCACTGATCAAATTCACTTCAGGAGATTTGATTACAGTGGTTAAGTAAATGAATGTGCAAATTCATTCAGTAAAATTCAAGTAAGAACAACTGAAGCTCATTGTGTTTATTTTATTTTCAATCAAAATAAAGACTGAAAGGTGTAGGTTTTTCTACATCAATTTGACATAGTGGACATAATCCCAACAGAGATGGACACTGGGTGAGTAAAAAAAGAATTATTTTTCTTTTCCTTTATTCTACCCTGTGTGCCACCTAACAGGATCAAAGAACAAGACAACGTTGTACTGAATTGAATATTTGACAGAAGTATATGTGAATCAACTAAGTGCTGTTTTGCAGATTGTTTAGGTTGCTAATTTGGTGTAGCATACTCTTACTTCCCACTCCCGGTTACTGACCAGTAACACAGGAGTGTTCTGTTAAATTGAGGTTTTGGGGTGTCTCTGTCTGAGGGTCATCAAGATTTTATTCATCAAAATGAAGACTGATGAGAGTAAACATTTTTCTCTATCATAATTTAAATTAGGACAATCATATTTTTGTTTTTTTGCTGGTAGCCACACAACTGGTGAATGGGCTAGTGATAATAAAACATGACTGAAACAGCTGCCTAAAATAACACTATGCTTATCAACAGTTTCAAAAGAATAAACAAAGATAACACATTCTGTTTTACCTTGAATTTCTACAATGCCTGCGTTTCTTCAGGATCTTAAAGCAGGAGGATTTTGTGCAGGAATTTTTCAGGTCCACCACCTGGTAAATGATGGGGTTGTACATGGCTGCAGACTTGGCCAGCAGTGTGGGAATGACAGACACAGGAATCGGCACCGAATCTGGCTCACCAAATGCTGACACTACAGACACCACTGCATAAGGGATCCAGGCTATCAAGAAGCCTGTACAGATCAGCATTGCCACCTGAGAGAGGATACAAAGCAATTTTCAGATCACTACTTTATCCTTCACAAAATTCCCCCAGAAACAATACTGAAATGTCTCCTTTGCTCTACTCTCTTTGCCACACCTTTACTCCAAACTCCAACCAACCTTTGTGAGTTTCATTTCAAGGCTGTGGCTGTTTCTGATGCGAGCGTCAAAGTTCGAAATCTCCTTTGCAGAGGACTTGACCTTGAAGATAATCATGACATAAGAGAAGACGATGATGCCTGTAGGGAGGACAAGACAGAAGGACAGGATGGCCATGACAAAGATCTGGCCGGACACAGAGGCTTGTGCCAGCCACCAGTCCAATGTGCAGGAGGTCCCAAAAGGCTCTGGGGCGTAGTTTCCCCAGCCGATCAGGGGCATGGTGGCCCAGAAGGCTGCATATACCCAGACAAAGGCCAGGCACAGGAAGGCGTGGTGCCGTTTTAGCCATGTACCTAACAGTGAAGAAAATTACAGGAACAATGATGGACTAGTAGTGAAAGAGACAATAAAAACCTCGTTTTAAAGCTTAAAATTCAAGCCAAACTCTCTGACTCCAACCTCATCTTCTTACTTTGACCTTAGCCTCAGTGTGTGGATCATGTACACTGATCAGTCAAAACATTAAAACCAATGGCTACCTGACACACTTCACCATTGCAAACCAAGTACACCCCCAAATGGTAATAGCACTTCCTATTTGCAGTGCAGTGCAGTGCACCATGTCACAACATAAAAACTTCTCAGGAATGGCCTGAAAGGGTAACATAGAGCTTAAGGCATTGACCTGCCTTCCAAAGTCCCCAGATCCCATTCTAATCAAACACCCATAGGACATGCCGGTACCCCACCTCCCAACCCACACGATTCAAAGGATCTGCCACTAATGCCCTTGTGCCAGACACCACAGAACACCCCTCAGGGGTCTGTGTCCATGCCTCGACAGGCCAGAGCCAACTCCAATCCAAGGGGGCCCTACCATGGATTGGGGGTATCTGCAGTACCACTAATACTCCATCAGATTGGGATCTCAGAATTTTGGAGGACAGATTGATGCCTTGAGCTCTTTGTTACCTTCCTCGGGCCATTCTTGAGCAGTTATATATATATATATATATATATATTTTTTTTTTTTTTTTTTTTTTTTTTTGGTGGCATAGTGTATTGTCCTGCTGGATAGGGGGCCAGCGCCAATGTCATGAGGTGGGGTACCTGGTCTGTAACAGTATTTGGGTGGGTGAAGCGCCTCAAGTGGCATCCACATGAATGCCAGGACCAAAGGTTTCTCAGTAGAAAATTGCATTGTAACAAAATGGTCAATATTATTCACCTTACAAGCCAGTAGTTTGTGTTTGTGTTTTAACTCAAACTCGTGTAAATCTTTACTCCCTGATCCTTACATTTAAATGACAATTATCCTGAACTTAACCAAATCCAAGCAATAGTGAATCAGTTATTTTCCAGTTCAAGGAACATGTCTGTTCAAATAAATTACATTGGACGCAATATCATTGTATTTCAGTTTATATTTCCTTAAACAAAAAGTTAGGAGAGTTCATATTTCAGTTTGACTTTAAATTAGCATAACATATGCAACCCATAATTCAGGTCTAGGGTCACTCACATGGGGGTCACAAGATGCCCAAGGGTTCCTTGAATGAATTCTAGGATTTATTTCATTTCACTTCGTAATTACAATTGATTTCATTATTACATTTGGCAGTATAATGATTACATATTATCTAAGAATGAATATTCCAGTCATCGGTTTGGGTCTACATTGTGGACAGCTACTAATGTTATTCAAATCAAAATGCCAACCCATACATACATTTGTGGCTGCTGGCAAGAACTTGTAACACTGTAACTCACCCTAAAGTCTGTCTGGATGGGTTTACATGGAATTCAAATGTTTAGGAGACTCTGTTAAAGGACATCCTGACATACCGTATCTGAGATGACAGATCTTGAGGTATCGGTCCAGACTGACCAAGGTCATTGTGATGAGGCTCCCACAACCAAAGAAAAAGCCCGCCCAGCCGTAGAAACGACAACCCTCCCAGCCGAACAACCAGCGATGAGACAAACTAGAGACAATGAAAAAGGGTTTTCCTGTCACTGTAGGGACAGAAAGGGGAAAGGGGGAAGCATCAAACAGAAACAGGGGCCGGGGTGGGTGGGTGGATTGGGGGGGGGGGACAAAGACAAGAGAGTTTAATTTTCTCAGATAACTATAGATAAGTGTGGTTTTGTGGAGTACTTATCCATAGTCAGTGTATCACATACAGTAGATGTCAGTTGGTGCTCCCCCAGTTTGGAGAAGCAGGCTGGAGTCTGACGTGGAAGCTATGTACCGCTGTGGAGGAGTCTGCAACAAATGTTACTCTAGCCACCTAGAAAAATCAGTATCACTTCAATTGTATGCTCTATTGAGGGTATTTTCACAACTTTACAATTTCGTTACAAGGCTTGTTCCAACAAGTAAGCTGTTAACGGCTTCAGTCTCCCATCTATGATTTTGTTAAAGCCACCACACTCCACTGGGAAAAATTAATTTTAGCTCCCTAAACACGAAAGCTGCTCTTGTAAGTCTAAACTAACCATTGTAAATGCAACAGTCAGACAAAAACATGAACAAAATAACTGATCGAAGCAGCAGTAGACCAGCAGCTCCTGTGTTCAGTAGATGGCATTGCTCTGGCCTCTAGCACTACTGTAAGAAACCTCGGAGTAACATTTGATCAAGATTTGTCTTTTAATTCTTATTTAAAACAAACCACACGGGACTGCATTTTTTCATCTGCGTAATATTGCAAAAATTAGGCCTATCCTGACCGAAAAGATGCAGAAAAATTGGTCCACGCTTTTGTTACCTCAAGGCTGGATTACTGTAACTCTCTATTATCAGGTAGCTCTTGTAAGTCCTTAAAAACTCTCCAGCTAATTCAGAATGCAGCAGCACGTGTACTAACAGGAACTAAGAAACGAGATCATATTTCT
>NC_065517.1:510829-537123 GCF_006386435.1 Epinephelus moara | reverse complement strand
TAATTATAATATTATTACTTTCATTAATGTTGTTGTAAGCTACTGTCATTACTGTCTGTCCTGCATCTCTCTCTGTCTCTGTCTCTATCTCTCTCTCTCTCTTTCTGTCTCATTGTGTCATATGGATTACTGTTAATTTATTATGTCGATCTGTTCTGTACGACATCTATTGCACGTCTGTCCATCCTGGAAGAGGGATCCCTCCTCAGTTGCTCTTCCTGAGGTTTCTACTGTTTTTTTTCCCCCATTAAAGGGTTTTTTTGGGGGGAGTTTTACCTTATCCGCTGTGAGAGTCCAAAGGACAGAGCGATGTCGTATGCTGTAAAGCCCTGTGAGGCAAATTGTGATTTGTGATATTGGGCTTTACAAATAAAATTGATTGATTGATTGATTGATTGATATTATATTCTCATTTCTCTCAATGGAATGTGGCTTTGAAGAGAGGAATATCATTGGTTTAATTTTCCTGCTGGAAATCACTGTCTGACAGTGAGGTAAGGCTGTGAATATATTCTAAATATGGCATACACTTAAACTGAAATAAAAAATTTTAGGTGGAGCATATTTTAGGTGGGGCGGTGCAGTGGTGTAGTGGTTAGCATGGGTTTTCTGCGGGTACTCCGGCTTCCTCCCACAGTCCAAAGGCATGCAGGTTGGGGATAGGTTAATTGGTGACTCTAAATTGCCCATAGGTGTGAATGTGAGTGTGAATGGTTGTCTGTCTCTATGTGTCAGCCCTGCAATAGTCTGGCATCCTGTCCAGGGTGTACCCTGCCTCTCGCCCAATGTCAGCTGGGATTGCGACCCTCAAGAGGATAAGTGGTTACATAAATGGATGGATATTTTAGGTTGCTGATCCCTCATCAACAGTACATTACTTAGCTTCCAAATCAAACTCCAGCCTGCTTCTCCAAACTGGGGGCGTGCAAACTGACATCTACTGTATGTAATATAATGACTATGGATAAGTGCCCCACATAGTAAATGAATGAATAAAGTTTGTATTATTTTGTGTTTCTACTACATTATTTATATTATTGGGAGCAGAGAGAGGAATATGACATGCAACAAAGGTCCAAAGGCCAGAATCATACCAGGGACATCATGGTAACATGGAATGCACTGTAACCACTCAGCTACCAAGCCACTCTAGAAGACCAATTTGAATAATTTTAATAATCAGATTTTCAGACCTTCAACAGCACATTATATTAATCAGTAAGAAACATCTACTGCATAATGTTGGAGAAATTATTGAATACTAATGGAAAAATCCATTTTTAACTTTTTTCTACAATTTTTGAGACTTAAACTTAAATAAATCAAAATAAACAACCCTTCCTATTTTTAATGATCAGGTCGATTGAGCCATATCCCCAAAAACTTTACTCTCAAATCATCATAGTCTATCCATCATCAATTGGGAATATTGGGGAAATCTGTTTGAGAACCAGTTCCACGTATAATTGATGCTGCTAATGCTTTTGTTTTGACATTTGTGCATTGTAAAATAATGATATCAAAGTAATTTTGTCTCACTGCTATAAATCTGCAAAAAGAAGGAGTCATGGTAGAGAGGAAGAAATGTCTCAAAGTGTGGCCTCATTTTGTGAGAAAAGATGACAACAGTGCAGCTTGTAAGGTCTGTAAAATGGTCATATAAGGTAAGGTGAAACACCAGCAATATGCTGAATCATCTTTCTACACAACATGGGCTTAAATTCCAGGTGGGCCATGTATTTGACACTCTACACATGAGTGCCTCTGCTTCCCAACAGAGAAGCATGTTGGTTACTGAGGGTAAATATCCTGTGTTGTAATAACATTAGCAGTATGCAGGCATGCTTAGCAGACTGTTTCTTTGACCAAGAAAAGCTTTGTGAAAACGAATACAGTACAAATATTCTCTCATGTCATCTACACTGTGTTCTGATAATAAAAGAGTTGAATTGATACTGACAACTTGTGCAGGCCTACTTTTTTCCACACAGCACACTAATCAGGAATCAATAGGGGATTCATCTTAAAAGCTGCATTGCAAACAAAAGCTCTTCACCAGTTTATAGATACATTTTAGTTGACGTGTTCAATACTTTTATTTTTTGATATTCCACTTAACTGCAGATAACTTTTTATTTTTATTTTATTATTTACAGATTGTGATGTTATGATTTCTTTATCTGTATAGTTTCATTATGTTAATAACAATGTCTGGTGTAAATTTCATGTGAATAGCTGCATTGGAAATATGTCCCACTGTGTGAGTGTGTTATAGTGCTGATGACAAAAGCCCCTTTCTCCCTCCTCAGTGTCTTCAAAGGAAAAAAAGCAGGATATGACAGCTTTTGCCTCATAACTGAACATCATAAAAGGGAACTGATCAAGGGGAGAAAAAGGACTGCTGACTGTTGACATTAACACTAAACAATACCAGTAATTCTTGTAGAAAAGCTTTAGAAGGTAATGGTCCTATCTTCAGTGTGAATTCTATGGTGCCAGTGATATTTCCATGGGACTTGGGTCAGCTTTATCTTTGAAACTGTGTAAACCCTTGTTATTTTTTTATTGCAGCAAACCACAGTGACTTTATGGTTGTTGTAGTATGTGTCGGATGTGGGCCCTCACCCTGAAAAGCTGGACAGGCCAGGGCCATGTGGCATTCCAAGTCCAAGTGCTACAAAAGGGATAAACATCAAAATCTCTCGAGGCAAGACTGCATGAGACGCAATGAGTCAAATCTTTTCCTGGAATCAAAGAAAACCCAGCGGGGCATGCACACGGTTGCTCACATGTTTGGAGGCTTAACAGTATTTACAGATTGTGAGTCATGGCAATAACAGAAACTTTCAGCTTAACAAATAAGGCAGTTGTTTTGTTTGCCCTTTGGCTTGTCTAGCCCATTACTGGTAACCATTGCTGTTATTCATCTTCCAGCTCACATGGAAAGGATTACTGTGTAAATGGAGAGTAAGTACAGAACTAACGTTTGTATCTACAGAAGGCTCTGACCCTGTCATTCCCAGCATGCATGCACAGTTTGTTTGGGGTGTGACAAACTTCATGTATGCTTCCTCCCTGCTTCACTTAAGGGGATTGCTCCATTTTCTACGAGACCTTTTCTTCCAAGATTATCTCCAGTGTTTCCTCAACATTTATTCAATTGGTGAAATGTTCCATCATGCAATATTAAGAAAAATAAAACCATCCACATTAGCTGTCCTTAAACAGTGTAATTCGATTTGATTAAACCTCTGAACTCTAACAATAGAGATGGTCTGCCAGGGCCTTGATTAATATTTCTGCTTATCGTGATATCATTTCTTGGTGTATCTTCAAATGCTTTATATCCCTAAAATCTGTACAACCCAGGCTAAACTGTTATGTAAGTCAATAAACCATAATAATTGATAAAAGTATTGAATTTGTCATTAAAAAATACATAAAATATATATAATATCTATATCTATATATACACATATATATATGTATATGTATGTATGTATGTATACAGAAATCAGATGCTTTGTCAGATTTTAAAGCTTTATAATATAGATATATATATATAATATAAATATAAATAAAATATTTCTCAACAGTATAGAAGTTATAATGGATTCATTATTCATTTCTCTGACGCTACTACACATTTTTGCACCACACTTAAAGTCACTATGAGGATACATTGTGATGACACAGAAGACAGAAGCCTCAGTTTTCTACTGAAAAAGAATTAATGTTATAGTTGTTATGGATTATGGATTATGTAAACTACAACGTTCCTCGGTCATTACCAGGATATTCCAGCATAATCACAACGAAATACTGCCTTTGCACCACATGTAAGGTAAGGTAACATAAGGTGATGATATGATGACAGGAAAGACAGAAGTCTAGGCTTTCTGTGAAAAAAAAGAATGCTCTAACTATTGAGATTTCTATGTTAGATTGATATATATATATATATAATCCGCCTTTTTGTTGTTCAGACCTACAGTTTACACAGCTTAATTTTTTTTAAATCAGAAAACAAAGAATAAAACTTTGGAGTCATACACCACAATTCAGTTTAATAAGCTGCCAGGACACTATTGTAATCCTAGGTATTCTTAATTCTTCTTTTTCTTCATTTTCTCCTTCTTCTTCTTCTTCCGAGGAAATCATACTTCCCATGGGTGAAAACTCACCAAACTTTGCACAAAAGTCCAGTCTCATGCCAGATATCCTCAGCTGTAAACTCAAGCCAATAGTCCTGATGGTGGCGCTACAGCAAGCGTCTAAAGTTCAAAACTTTGAAAATTCATAACAAATCAACCATACGTGCTACAGCTTCACAACTTTAATCAAACTGTAGCCCCAATACTGAAGAAACTTTTGTACACTTAAACCTATTAAAAATTATTAAGTTCATCACTCTGTTTTTTTCAAAATCTGTAAAACTTCTTAAACCTATCTCCTCCCACAATTTTTGCTCAATTGACACCAAACTTGCTACAGAGCATCTTCAGACTGTCCTACAAAAACTATGTTTCTCAGATTTTTGATTTATCAAAAATTTAGCCTACAGTGCATCAAAATGTTTGACTGTAATGGTACTGTAAACATATACATGCAAATTCTTGCTAAATAAATCTTCAATGTTCATGAAAAAAAATGACAGAGTCATGGTAGATGATGTGTGGCAAATTTCAGAATTTTATCTCAAAAACTGAATTTTTGACAGCATTTTGAATTTTGCTCCAATGTGAAAAATTGGAGTCAATGTAAAAATGGCAATTTTAAACATCAGTTTTTCACTTATGGAGCAAATCAATCATTGTTACAAACAAATTACCATGTGTATTTTCAGATTTTTGTCTTATTAAGTGAACGTTTTACAGTGGTTTCAAATCTGCCTTTCCATGCACGGATGGCTGCTTTCCTACACAACAGTGAATGGCTTACTCAATTTGTGAAGCCACTGTTGAGTTGCTACTACAGTTAGCTCAGAGCGGTAGATGACTGTCTTAGGTTCCAGAGGTTGCGGGTTCAAGCCTCAACTGGTGCAGAATCCACATTGTAATGTAAATATCTTCTTGTGCTCCAGCTTATTGCTTAAAATTGCCTGAGCGTGACTCATCACTGTGCAGCATCTTCAAGTCTTTTTTTCTGCTAGAAAATCTGCCTTCTCATGCTTGAAAATAAACCAAACTTTGCACAAAGATCCAGTGTCAATATTTCAGTGTGAAACCATGTGAGGCTTCTCACTTTGCACATAGCTCAACTAGTTAAACATCAGTTTTTCACTTATGAAGCAAATCAATTATTGTTAAAATAAATTACCAACATCTCCATGCTGTCTAGATGCAATATATATATTTTCAGATTTTGGTGGGGTTTTTTTTACAGTGGTTTGAAATCTGCTTTTCCATGCATGGACAGCTGCTAAACCTGCACGTCTGGCTTAGTCAATTTGTGAAGCTACACACAAATTGTAGTGGGTTTTAAGGCACCTGTAGAAAATAGGTGCGCTGCTGTGCCTTCTTCATGAGAGCTGTGGTCTGTGGACCATGAGAGATCCTGAGAGATGTGTGTACCCAGAAATCTAAAGTCACTGACCCTCTCAACCTCGACTCCTTTGATGTGCAGGGGAGCAGGTTCCACACTCCTCCTCCTCAAGTCCACTATCAGTTCTTTTGTTTTACTGGAGTTTAGTGCCAGGTTGTTGTTTGAGCACCAAACTGTCAGTTTGTGGACTTCGTCCCGGTATGCTGACTCATCATCATTTTGGATCAGCCCCACCACTGTTGTATCATCAGCAAACTTAAATATTTTGTTTGTGTTGTAGGTTCGTGTAGAATCAAAAGTGTACAGTGTGTACAGGACTGGGGATAGCACACACTCTTGCGGAACTCCAGTGCTGAGGGTCAAAGCAGGAGAGTGGTGGGATCCCAACCTGACAGTCTCGAGGCGGTCTGTTAGGAAGTCTTTGATCCATCTGCTCATGCTCTCAGCAACACCCAGATCGAGCAATTTGTCTACCAGTCTGCTGGGTATAATAGTACTGAATGCAGAACTGAAGTCTACAAACAGGATCCTTGCATATGAGCCAGGGTGTTCCAGGTGAGTCAGTACAGAGTGAAGAACAGTGTTAATGGCGTCCTCTGTTGACCTGTTGGCTCTATATGCAAATTGATGTTGATCAAGGGAGGGTGGGAGTAGTGATTTAACATGTGTCAGGACCAACCTCTCAAAGCATTTCATCACAGTTGAAGTAAGTGCTATTGGTCTGTAGTCATTTAAGCTGCTGATGTGTGTTTTCTTCGGGATGGGTACAACAGTGGTGGATTTGAAGCATTTTGGAACAGTGCATGTTGCCAGTAAGAGGTTGAAAATGTTCATGAATACCTATGCCAGCTGATCTGCGCAGTCTCGGAGCACTCTCCAAGGGATGTTGTCTGGGCCCACAGCCTTCCTGGGGTTGACTCTGTGGAAGACTTTCCTGACATCCTCAACATTCACAGAAAATGCCGGTTTGTCAGTGGCAGGTGGTAGTGTAAGTGCAGAGTTGGTCTCAACCACCTCAAATCCGGCAAAAAAGTGGTTGAGCTCCTCAGCTAGTGAGTGGCTGCTGCTGCTGGGGGCTGAATCCTTGTTGCCCTTGTAGTTGGTGAGGTGTTGTATGCCTTGCCAGATGCGCCGGGGGTCTCTCTCATTGAAGTGTCATTCAATCCTCCTCCTGTAGGCGGATTTCGCCTCTCTGATGGCTCTCTTTAATTTGGATCTGGCAGTATTGTAGAGCTCCATGTTGCCGGACCTGAAAACAGAGTTGCGTTCTTTTAGCAGCAGTTTAACATCACTGGTCATCCATGGTTTATTGTTCCGATGGCATCTGGTCCTCCTGACCCCTGTGATGCTATCAATGCAGTGCTGGATGTAAAGCATGTCTGTGGATGTATGCTCTGCTACATCATGGTGTTCAAATAAGTCCTATTGAGTCCTTTCAAAACAATCTTGGAGTTGCATGGCAGCGTTTTCCGGCCAGATCTTTGTATATCTCACAGTAGGCTTAGTTGTTTTAATAAGAGGTCTGTAAGCCAGGGTGAGAAATAGAGAAAGATGGTCAGACTGGCCTAGGTGGGGGAGCATGGAGACTTTATAACCATCCCTGATGTTTCCATAAACATGATCCAGTGTGTTCCGATCTCTCGTTGGACATATAACATACTGTTGGAATTTTGGGAGCACAGTTCTCAAATATGCGTGGTTAAAGTCCCCAGCCACAATGAAAATCCCATCAGGGTGCACAGTCTGCTGTTTGTTTATGGCTGTAAGCAAGATGTTCAACGCAGTCATAGCATTAGCACTAGGTGGAATATAAACAGCCATAAAGATGACAACCGTGAACTCACGTGGCAGGTAAAAGGGCCGGCATCTTAATATCATGTACTCCAAATCCGGTGAGCAATGCTTTTCAATGACTGTAGCATTTGTACACCACAAGTTATTGGAGTAGATGCATAGCCCCCCTCCTCTGCTCTTATCGGAGCCACTCTGTCTGTCAGTCCGCTGTGCTGTGTGGCCTGCTAGGCTAATAGCCTCGTCTGGAATCCCGGGGTGCAGCCAGGTCTCAAATATGACCATAATCGAGCAAGTTTGCACTGTTGTTTGTGCCTCGGTGATCAGCTCCAGTTCATCCATTTTGTCGCTGAGCGTTGGTAAGAAGGATGCTTGGTAGCGCTGGTCTATGAGGAGCCCTCTTTAGCCTAGCATGTATGCCGGCTCGGCAGCCCCACTTTTGCCTCCTTTCTCTCCGCCACCTCCTGCGTTTCTCATCCGGTACGATGATACACTGGGACTCCGCCGGTTGGATGATCTCCGGTGGGAAATGTCCATTGTGGAAACTCCTGTTGAGATCTAATCCACCATACAGTCTTCCAATCCATAGAATGTCCACACGGTGATATTTCAAAGGGTTGCCGCTGCCAGACAGTAGACAATCAAACAAAACAAACACAAATAACATCGCAGGGAGAGCTGAGCCGCTGCCAACGTGCGTGCCGCCATCTTACCACCAAATGGTCAATATGGGGGCGTGTCAGCCGATAAAGGGCTTCTGTAAAGTCTGCTCTCATGTTTCCTCCCTCATCACTCCTCAGAGCAGAAATAAGAGCTTTGAGACAGTCTTCAAAATGGTGCACCAAGAATGACCTCAGGTTCAAGCAAGGAGCAAGGACATGGCAATTAAGAGACTTGAGATACACCTAGAGCCAGAGGTGGGAGTAAGTCACTCATGTGCAAGTCACAAACAAGTCTCAAGTCATAACCTTCAAGTCTCAAGCAAGTCCCAAGTCTCTGTGTTGAGAATCAAGCAAGTCAAGTCGAGTACCTGCTATAAGTCAAGCAAGTCAAGTCACTGCTCAGGTCAAGCAAGTCACAAGTCAAGTCATACAAAAATCTGATGATCTACCCCAGTTTCCACATTTAAACCAGTAAAGACAATGGTACACAAGTTGAGTTTTATTTCAACATTAACAATAACTCAAACTATTGCAGCCTGCTTACAATTACCTAACTTACTTAACTGCTTACTTCCCCCTTCAGGAGGGTCACGCCATTTCTCCATGGCCTGTTAAGGCATCTGTCTAAGGTGCTTCTCATTCACATTTCTGTGCACAAAAAAGTATTGCATCATCAACTGAATAGTACATAAAATAAAAATAAGTATATAGAAATAAATAAAAACATATTGCCTGAAATGTAAACATTACTGACATGACAAAACATTACATCAAACCATGAAAACGTATTCACATAATGGTTTTAGTATGCCACGTGCTATTCATGTTATTTTGTCCAGTTCATATCCCCACTAGCAAGCATCTCTGCCACAACGTTAAAGGAATATTTCAAGTTTAACTTGTCAAGTTTAAGCAATCTTATCTTTATCTAAGTGTATCTACAAGTACGCTAGATGTCCCTGTCATTTGCTGTCAACACCACCATTCCTCCCAGGCGTCAGGGTCCTCATGACAGGGACAGCAGTGGTTGCTAGCAGTGATCGCTAAATGAGGCTTCATGAACCACTGTCTTTATTTTCTGAAGCCACCAGATGGCGCTGTCTGGTCAACAAAGGTTTGAAAGCACATTTCATTGCAAGTCCCTCTGCCTTTACCTTGAAACCAAGAGCGCCATCTGGTGGGGTCAGAAAAAAAAGACAGTGGTTCACGAGGCTTCATTTGGCCATCACTAGTTGCTAGCTTGTTTGTAGATAGATACACTTAGATGGAGATAAGACTGCTTAAACTTGACAAGTTATACTAACGTGAAATAACCCTTTATCTGTGTGGCAAAGTTGCTAGATAGTGTAGATATGAACAGAACAAAATAACAAGAAAAGCATGTGGCATACTAAAACCATTATGTGAATAGTTTGAATACATTTTTATGATTACTATCTGCAACCTATTAACAGAATCAATCAGAACCTCTAGGTGGCTGTATACAAATGAGAACAGATCAAGTCAATCAGTCAATCGCCCTTCATGTTGTAGAACATTATTTGCCACACAAGGCATCGGACATGAAAAAAAGAAATATTTCAAAAGCAATATCACAAGCACATACTGTAGGAAGTGGAATTACACAAGCCTCAAAGCTGGTAGCGATCTTGCTGCCTCGAAACATAAGTCGACTCACAATGCATTGCATTTGCAAAAAATTTAATTTGATAGTACTTTGTCACTGAGTTGTGAACGATGGGGTCGCATTATCACCCCGCCATGGCTGAACACACGTTCAACAGGTGCACTTGATGCAGGGACTGCCATAACTCTTACCGCCACCTTGAACAAAGAGGGGAGGGTGCGCCTGTTCATGGCCCAAAACTGAAGGCAGCTCTGCCCATCACAAATGTCCAAATAGTGGTTGAGCTGAATTTGGGGACTGGAACTTGAATTCATCCTCTGTTTTTTGCGGTATGCTGATAACAGCCCAGACTGACGCTCTGGCTCTGATGGTGTCATTTGGTCTTGCTCATCGGTGGTTGGACTGGTCGTGCCCGCTTCTCTGAGAATCAAGTCTGATAAACAAGCAAAAACGATTTTCTATCAAAATATTTTGTCCAATTCATTAACACAAATGTGGGAGGCAAAATATTAGGAACACTTTCCAATATAACATACTCCAGTACACCACTATCACCCACTACAACCTCAATAATAACTATAAAGTAGAATTATCACCTTTCTGACAATGTCAACAAAAACTGAAGTGCTCAGTGAGTGTATATCAACATACTGAATTAGGTCTGACATTAAAATTGGGTTACTACGGAAAACATAACATACTTTTTATCATCACAGACACATCCTCCTTGACGTTTTCAGGGGCCAAAACATCATGGGTCAACCACATGGTGCCAAATGAAGGATCCAGCAGAGCAGCTTTTAGTTATAGAGGGTCAGAAAAGGGCAAGGTTGCTCCATCACTTTGGTCATCTGCCATCCTCACATTTACAAAGATCCCCCTGAATCTTCTTTGGAGTGATCCTTGCAGGCTACGGATCAAGCCACCCAAGTAGCGCACTTTCTCTTTTTGATTTTCCAAGTGATGATTAAGAGAAAGGATACAGGGTACCACGTCACTATAGTGACAATTCTTTCTCCTTGTGTGAGATCCGTGGCTTCTCCAAAAGGTTGAAGAACATCCACTAATTCCCTTATCTGATTCCACTCTCTAGCTGTGAATACTGTCTCTTTGTGTCCCGCATCTTCAAGAACTGTAGACAGTTTCAGGTGGTCACAGTTGAGCACTGATTTCAGTTGCCTCAGTGTAGAATTCCAGCGTGTGGTAACAGAGGCAGGGATTCCACGCTGTCCAAACTCCTTCTCAAATTTGTCTTTGAAAGAGGTGCTTGTGTGGAACAAAGAGCTCAACCTGGAAGCTTTGGCGAGCGCTGCACTGAGTAATTTAGTCTTTTTAAGGCCATCACCTATAGCCAATTGAAGAGTGTGTGCAAAACATTGAAGTCTTGTCTGGGACTTTGCACTCAAGACATTTTCAACCCTCTCTTGCTCTTCCAGTCAGGTCGTTCCAAATGTCGAAATCATCAAGGTCGTCATCTTCATCTCCCTGTCCAGGAAAACATGTAGTGAACGCCTTTTTCATGTTTGCGGCATTGTCACAGATGATGTGGTCGACTTTTTTCTTGATCTGATATTCTTCGCATATTTGCTCAAACTCTTCACAAATTCTTTCCCCTGTATGGGAACCTTTGAAGCGGTTGCATGCAAGCAACTGGGATTTCAACTTAAGACTGTCATCTTCGATGTTGATCCAATGTCCTGTGACTCCAAGAAAGCCTGTCATCCTGCGGTCTGACCATATGTCTACAGTCACTGACACATTATCTGCCATTGCTAGTTCATTTTTCATCTTGATTTGCCTATCTGCCACCAGACTGTCAAGCTCTGAAGTAATTGTTCTTCGACTCACTGGAGAGTACTTGTTGTCCACTATTGACAAAAACTGATGAAAGCTTTGATGTTCAACGATGGACAATGGCATGTTGCAATTTATAATGAGGTCCGACAGTATTGAGTTTATAATGGCTTTCTGCTGGGGATGGTTGCAGTTGTATAGTTGCACACCCCTCGATTCAATGAATTGGGAGATTGGAGGCTGATTAAGATCCAAAGTTGCTTTGGTATGGATGTACTCTTCATATCTGTAGACAGTAAAAAGAAGAGAGAGAGAAATATATTTAGCCCACATTATGATCTTCATTACATAGTAAATCATTAGAAATATAGTTTAGATCTATGAATGCAAGAATCAAATCAGATTAATATTAATTCTGGAACTGCAGACAATATAGCTAGGACACAATCAGGAAGTCTGTTCAATTTCTGCGAATTGGCTGTTTTAAAATGCACTGAAATTTTCATACATGAAAACAAAATCTCTTAATATGCAATATGAGATGGTAGCATGTGAAACAAATGGTCACAGTTTGTCACAATGTTCCCCTGTGATCTCCACTGAATAAGTCATTTTACATTATCATCCAAAGATGATTATAGGCATACTTTTATAGGGCTTATGGCAAGTCAAATTAAAATGCTCACAATGGCAAATTTAAAAGAAAAAATATTGCAAGTTAAGTGTCCCTAGAAAATATTGACTTTAAGATAAATTTATAATGTTAACAAAATCAATATTCTTCACTCCTCTTTTTTGAGGCTGCTTTACAATGTAAGGTAATAATGTACTAATAGCTTGATAAGTGAATATTACAAATTCAAATTAAACATTTACAAACCTGATGATTATTATTGTGCATGTGTATGCTATTAAGTGACCCTTAACAAGGCCTACATTTCATGGCTTTCATAAACTTTCAGAACAAAAAAACAAACAAAAAACTTTTAACAATGAATCTGATCATCAGAAAATAATGAATGTAATTATTAATGAAGCAATGTCTGCCATGATAAAATCAGGTGTCTGGTGCCCTGCTGTCCGCCTGGTCATCATATCAAACTGTATATTACTTCATGTAACGTCACGTTAATCTTATGCATATCTTAAACGTAACGTTAGCTTAATAAGCTATATTAGCATTCATGTTAGCAAACGTTACCTTTCTAGTTAACGTTTGACCCATCTGACCAGCCAATAAGTTAGCTAAAGACACTTTTACTGCGCATTTTATTGAGAAGACATATACATTAGGTAGCTTTTTAGCCACATTAAGTTTAAGCTATGTTATTGTTAGCTAACGTTAGCTTTCTAACAGCCGTAACAGCTAGCGAAAAGGACACATTCACGTAGCTTACCTTTCTTTGTGGGTTTTGTAGTGACGGATGAAGTTGGATGTTGTGGTGGTCGTGTCACTGATTTTTGAGCTGCAGACCTTGCATACCGCTGTTCTCTTCTTCATACCATCATCGACAACATAATCCTTGAACCCAAATTGAATTATCTTTGGTCTAGCCGCCTCCATGACTGCTGCTCCTGTGTTGACCTGCTGACCGCTGTTGGTCCGTGCAGCATGCTGCGTGCATTGCACTGTAAAATCACCCGATCGTGTTTCAAAATAAAACATAATTTCTCTAGCAATCTACCTTTTAAAAAAGTTGCAAAAAATGCAAATATTTAAATTAAAAAAGTCAAGTCCTTTTGAGTCATCTGTCTCAAGTCTAAGTCAAGTCTCAAGTCATGAAGACCAAGTCAAAGTCAAGTCGAGTCTTTTATCTGTGTTAGTCAAGCAAGTCTCAAGTCCTCAAATTTGCGACTCAAGTCTGACTCAAGTCAAGTCATATGACTCGAGTCCCCCACCTCTGCCTAGAGCCTAATCTTGACACCACTGGGAGCAATTTGGAGTTCATTATCTTTCCCAAGACTACTTCGGCATGCAGACTGGAGGAGAAGGGGACTGAACCGCTGACCTTCCAATCAGTGGACAACACGCTCTATCTCCTGATTCACAGCTGCCCACTAAATAAATGTAATTAACTTTTTTCAAATAAGAAAGCTTTTATTCTGAAACACAGTTTTCTTTATATTTTGGTTTGTTTGGTTAGAAAGTGACCATCAACACCTGTTAGCTTTACTGTCAGTTATGTTTTATATTGAATTTGGGTGTTGGACAGGCCTGAAAAAAGTGCCACCCTTTAATTTACTCTATCACACATCAAACTTGAATCTATTTTGCATCAAATCATGACCAAAAATCAGGACCAAATCATGACATACTGAAAGGTTCCCATTATTGGTTTATCGCAACAATGCACAAACTATGTAGTACAAATACTCATGTCTATTTTCCCCTCTTTGATCATGCCTCTGTGTGTGCTTTTTTTAAAGACACAAAGTCAATGAAGTTCTGTACAACTGATGATAGCAATCAGCAACATCCAAAATGATCACCAGTTTCTGTATAATTTTACATGGCTGAAATAAAATGGTAGCAATTAAGATACTACATTGATCAAATGTCATCATGCAGATGACATTTTTGCCATTTCATCACTGGTAGCAGCATAACCTCTGCATAGCTCACACTGTATGGTATCAATACCTGCAGATGACAGCTGCAGTAGAACACAGTTGTGTAGAATGAATGTAAGTGTAATGGCTTTCAAACAGAATTAAGTTTAATTAATACAGAATGATTAATCAAAGGTGTAGTTTATAGAAACTTTATTTTAGTGTTGTTGAAAAGATTTCAATATCATGCATGAATATTTACCTGATTTGCACAATGTGGCTCAGGCCTTTGAATTCTATCTTCGCCTGTCTTTATTTGTGATGGAATATACACACGAAGAATGGACAAGAGAGAGAGAGAGAGAGAGAGAGAGAGAGAGAGAGAGAGAGAGAGAGAGAGAGAGGCAGCAAAGGGTTTTTATTTTACCATTTACATATACATTACATCTTCCTGATGCTTCTTATTATTACACTACTCCCCTTTGCTGCTGTAACGCTGCAAATTTCCCAGCTGTGGGAATAATAGATGATTATCTTATTAGAAAAGACAGTGTATAGGGGCTTGTACCATAACTAACATTACCATCGTCATTAAGTGCCAGTAGGTATCTAATTGAAGAACAAATATGGGGATAAAATATAAAAATATATTATAGGTCATATAATACCAAAGCATAAATATATTTTTCCACCACGCACACACACTGTCAGCTTGTTGATATCACTTATTTCATTATTATGAATGTCAGATGATGAAAATGGAGAATCTTTTATAATCAGTGCTGAATTAGTTGATATTTTGCACCTCTCAATTGTTTATTGATTGATTGTTATTGCCGTTATCCTGCCATGCTTTCATGTGTAATGTTATGCAATGTTAACAACGTAACTTTAGCTAATAGCCTACCTCCACTCGTCTGCAGCAGGTAAATCCATTCTTGGAACAGCTGTTTTCTTTTGGAAAATCTCTTCAAGAAATAAAGATTTCTACTCCTCTTTGACAGATAGTCGTCATCCCAGTGGTCAGTGCAGACCTGCAGGTCTGCATGCTCAGTGTATGGACTGTAGTGTTATGATATATTTGTAGCACAACTAGCCAAAACCTCAGCACGTCCATCTCCGCCAAAGAGCCTCAAAGAGGTGCTCAGAGTGTAGCTCATCATTTTGTCAGCACAGGTCGGAAATACACAAACACAACCCGCTCTTTACAACACTGGCATTTTCCATCTGTGGGCATAGAGTCACAGTACCCACAGGAACACCAACAGTCTCCCAGCTTCATGGCCTCGCAGCAGCTACCCTCCACTACCTTTTTTTCTTCTCTCTCTCCTTGTCTGCTCCTCATCCATATACTCCGGCTTACATACATACGGACAGCAGTCAAATTCAAAAGCCTCATCCACATGACTGAAATCCAGTATATAATCATCTATCATACTGAGAATCTTTTACATAACACTAAACTGCATTTACTGTAAACTACTCTGGTTATTATACTCTCTCCAGATCTCACACACGTTTCTACTGTTATTTTCCTGCAACAAGTGACATCTTGTGATATTTCAGAAAGAGACTTCTCCTTCAGGAGGCAAAAACAAACAGACCGGATCAAGGTCGAGGAAAGGTAAAGAGACATTTCAGACACTTACAATGACAATGTGAGCCACTCTGTGGCAAACACTTTTCATGGACATACAGTCCCCCACTTGCCCTGTGTGCCTCCATTGCAGCTTGTTCCATGCTTATACCAGCACTCTACTGGTGGGATGACCCATTTTTCAATAACACTAGAGTTTTTCTCAATATGCTATTACAAGGCATGTTTATTAACACTTATTTTGAGCCAGGACCAGTGCGTATATAGCTACAGGGCAAACAAATGAGCTGATAACCTGGCTTCACTTCCTGGGGACAAATTATCTTTGTTGACTTGACAGTGTCTGCATAGAGTGCATATTGTACCACAGTAGCCAGAACTATAACTATAATATTATTACTTTCAATAATGTTGTTGTAAGCTACTGTTATTACCTGCATCTCTNGGCTTTATAAATAAAATTGATTGATTGATTGATTGATATCTTTGTTCCATTTTGCTCCCAAATTCAGTTGCTGTTTGTAAATGCCTTGCTCATACTAACAACTCAGATTCTGTCTCTCTAGGAAACACAAGAGCCGATGCCGCTGCAAAAAGAGCTGCACTCCAACCCACTATCCTTGATACTTTGTTTCAACTCCAGTCTCTATTCCCAGCTCTCTTACAGCAATACAGTCCTTTGCCACACCACAAGAAAAGACGTTGTGGAGATACTGCAGTGCCACACAGAAAGAAGCAGTATGGCGGGGACCCAATGACAAACCTTGCCTGCCCAAACATTTCTTTCCTCACTTTGCAAAATTTACACATGGATTGGACCATGTGTCAAAAGGGGGGATGTTGGATGCCATAACTCAACACTGGTTCACCAAAGGGTTTTCAGTTCATGCGCAGAAGTTTTGTCAATCATGTATGGTTTGTGCAACAGATAACGCAGGTAAAACCAAAACAATCACACACGCTGCTCACCCACCACCAGACAGACCATTCGAACATTTGAATACCAACTAAACTGAGCAGCGATAATGTCGAACATTTGAATACCAACTAAACTGAGCAGCGATAATGGTTCACACTTTGTCAATTCTGCAATAATCCAAATCAGTGATTTTCTTGCCATTGACCTCAAACAACATTGTGCATACCGACTTGCCAGTGGAGGTGCTGTCGAACGAGAAAATGGCACTCTGAAATCAAAATTGGCTAAGTGTCGTGAGGAAACGGGACTGCCATGGACAAAAGCTCTGCCTATTGTTCTAATACATTATGAGAATGAGAAAAAAGGTCCAGAGTGAACATGAGTCCCTTTGAAAGTCTTTTTGGGCAGACCTCCATCCCTAGGAGCGGAGCCTGTAACCAGGCCACTCCCCTCCACTGGCCTATGTGAGGATGACATGTTACAATATTGCAAAAACTTATCTGCCACTCTCTCTCAAATCTCTCAGCAGGTGAAATCAGTCCTTCCACCACCAGCTTCCACATCACTCCATGATTTCCAACCTGGCAACTGGGTGGTGATAAAGGACCTAAGAAGGAAACACTGGCACTCCAAACGCTGGCGAGGTCCATTCCAGGTGTTCCTGACAATGCATATAGCCACTGCAGGAAGGCCCTGAGCCAACGGAGGAACTCAGCTGTCAATCCGAGGACGGACAACGCGAGGACGGACAACGCGAGGATGGACGACGTAAGGATGGACAACGCAAGGATGATTCAGCCTCATTTCACATTCCTGATCCCCATCATTACCCCAGCTCAGACTCTGATGATGACAATTTGTAAATAATGTTATCTTTTTTTTGTTTTGCTTTTTTTTGTTCTCTCTCTCTCTCTCTCTCTCTCTCTACATATTTTTTGTTTCCTTTCTTTTCTTTTTTTGTTTTAGTGATTAATCAATAATCAAAAGGGGGAATTGTAATTGTAATTTCATTTTCTTTGTGTATTCTTTGTGTTTTCAAATACTTCAGAATGTCTAGACATCTTAACCTCACACCTAGATACAAAATTCTGCAGGATACGCCAAGTGTGAAACACACCCTAGGGGGTCGGAGCCAATACCTGCGGCAGACAAAAGAGTTTGAAAACAATGGGTAGGGGCGCTGCTCCCCGCCGCAGACAGAAGGGTGTGAAACACACCGTAAGAGGCGTTCCTCAGGTATAAATGCTTAGGCTTTCCTATGCTCGAGGTCTTTCGTCATTCTGACCGCTCGTGTGATGACTGACCTTTTCTTTGCAAAGAAAATAAAAACCTTGTCGGCCGGCAGAAGTCTCTATTTCATTATTCACCAGCAGCAGAGAATTTCCACAACAGCTCCCAGCATTATAAACACCTCTATAAATGAAGGCATTTTCCCAGATTCCTGGAGGTACGCAGTCATCACACCAATCCTTAAATCAGGTAATCCTGCGATAACCAGTATTTACAGACCTATAAGCATACTTCCTGCAGTTTCTAAAATAATGGAAAAACTAGTCGCAGAGCAAGTCATCAAACATCTGAACAATAGTCTATACATCCTAAACTAAATGCAATTTGGCTTTAGAAAATATCATTCCACCGAGACGGCCGTATGCTTTCTCTTGGAAAACATAAAATCCAAGTTGGATGCGGGTGGCGTGATTGGTGCTGTTTTTGTTGATCTTAGAAAAGCTTTTAACACTGTTGACCACCAGATACTGCTTACCAAGCTATCCTATTTTAATTATTCTGTTAATGCCCTGAACTGGTTTGAATCATACATCTCAACAAGGACTCAGTGTGTTAGGGTACAGGATGTAAGATCAATGTCACGTGACAACAGTCTGGGGTACCACAAGGGTCAGTTTTGGGACCACTGCTCTTTAGTTTATTTATCAATGACCTCCCAAGTTGTTGTCCGCCAAATGTAACATGTCAAATGTACGCTGATGATGCAGTTTTGTATGTTCATGCAAAAAACAAAAGGCAAGCTGCTCAAGAACTGATTAATGCCATGACCAATGTATATCACTGACTCGAGAGTTCACATTTGCACCTCAACAGCTCTAAAACATGTAGGTATGTACTTCTCAAAAAAGGCGAGTATCGACAGTGACCCTAATATTTTTGTACAAGGTAAAAAGATCGAGGTAGTACAGGAATTTAAGTATTTAGGAATCATTCTTGATTCACAACTTTGTTTTAAACAACAGGTGAAAAAGATTGAACAGAATGAAATTTAACTTGTCCAACTTTTATTATTTATTAGGAATAACCTAACCCCAGAGTCAGCCAAGCTATACTTTGATGCCATGATTATGCCACACATGTCTTATTGCATAACAAGCTGGGCCACGGCCTGTAAAACAGCTCTAAAGCCAACTGAAACAGTCTATAAACAGGCTTTAAAAGTATTAGATAAAAAACCTAAATCCTTCCACTATTGCCAGATATTGAAGAAACATGAACGACTAAATTGGGACAACATAGTAAAATACACTGACTCTGTGTTGGTTTATAAAGTTTTTCATGGTCAAGCTCCACCTCCACTACAAGACTTTGTCAAAAAGAACTCAAACAGGTCATCCAGAGCAGGCTCTAGAGGTTACTGTGTTATACCATTCAGGAAAAGTGCTTTTGGACAAGTAATATTCTCCTACCGTGCATCCCAGACCTGGAACACAATATCAAGTACAATACGTGAACTTCTAACTCTCACCTCCTTTACAAAACATCTCAAAGCATGGCTATTGGAAAACCAGGACTGTGATCATTAACTATGTTTAAATTGTTTGTATTGTTTATTTGTCTGTGAGGCAAATTGTTGGGATGTCATTGTCAATTTTATGCAGTAGTGCATAAAATAATAATAATACACCTATGTATGCTAATTTTGTGCAATATTTAGATGCACACCTGCATTCGTGTGCTATGGGCATTGTGCAATTCAATCTAGCACTTTACTATTTGGTGCAATTTTGAGCAATGTGCAGTATAACAAGTACTTCGCACTTTTGCACTTGACATTTTAGCAATCATCACTTTAACTAGCACTCAAGCACTTTATAAACAGATATCTAAAAATTCCATCATGAAATGGTGGACCACGGTCCAGACCTGGGACCTCATTTATAACCACTGTGTAAGCACAAAAAATGACTTGAAATATGCCTATGCAACTTTCAAAGCATAAATTGGGATTTATAAAAAATAAAAAAAAAATTGGAAAAAACTGGACCCTACAAGGGGAAATAAATAAACTGTGATCTGATGACAATTCACTTAATTATTTAAACTCCATTCAGTTTAGAAAACTTGCTTGTTAGAGCCGTAAGAGATTTTTGTTATTGTGGTTATGTATAATTTAATTCAGGTATGTTGCTTGTCACCTCACAGCAAGAAGGTTCCTGGTTCAATCCCAGGAGGGAGCCCTTCTGTGCAGAGTTTGCATGTTCTCCCTGTGTCAGTGTGGGCTTCCTCCCACAGTCCAAAAACATGCAGTAGGGGTGACCCCGAATAGTCGATGATTCGGTGATTTGATTCGGAGAAGTCTGATTGGACTGCCAATCTCGCCGTCGAATTGTCGCAAAATGTGGTTATGTAACAAGACCGTACCATGCTGACTATATGGGGTGCTCACTGCTGCTGAACATCTTGATTTGACATAGAATGTACTTGTTTTCTAGTAATTCATGATATATAGCCTATTTTGATACAAACATCAGCCTAATTTCTGTTAATAAAAAATTGAAAATGACACGTGCGTGTTGAACCCTAAAGTAATAAAGTAATAAATAAAGGCCTGGTGTGTATCAATACACTGATCAGAAGAATATAGTGATGTTGCCCATCAAATTTAACTGCAGAACCTCAGCTACAAGGCTGTAAAAAAAAACTTTTTACATGCCCTAAACACAGCTGAAACAACAACTAAATAAACAACAACAACTAACTCCAACAACTCCAAACAGCACCGATATCCCGACCCACTCAGTCCAAATCACTCTCCCTTTAACCATCACAGAGCTACAGCCCAAAGAACAACAACAACAGAAATCTCTTTGCCAAAATATATTTGTAATATGGCTCTTACCTTATTAATTTCGCCGTAAAATGCGCATTCTGCTGTTGATTCACGCTCCGTTCGCGTACAACCAGAAGTTGTCCGTCATTCAAATGAATCCAGGCGGAAAAACAGGTTCCGGGGGAACAAAAACAATGACCACTCACAGCAGCCGACATCTCCCCACAACACATTCTGCTGATTCTGATTGGCTTACAGTGCTGTCAATCTCGTTTTGGTGGGTATAGCGCATTCTATTGGCTCTGACGAATCAAACGAGGTGTCAATGACTCAAATCGGCCAAGCCGTCACAGAGATACGGGCCTCCAAAGCTCAGAATAGAAACTCAGGTTCAAATGTAGTAGGTGCATATTGGTCAGTTTGGAGTGGGAAATAACATTAAATAAACGAAACAGACAGTTCTATGTGTATAACATAAACATCAGTAGGGATTTACAGAAACAAAAAATTAAAGATATAGAATTGTACATGACAAAAATCACATGCAAACATGGTACAATTTTGGAGAGCTCGTCTGAATTTTCTGTACTAAAACCTCTCTTATATTGTTCTGCTTCACTTTATCAGAATCAACCTTTGCAGAGTTAATGTTCACATATTGTACTATGATGTGATAGAGGTTTAGAGCTGCTGCTGCATCATTCCAAAGGGATACTTTGCATTTTTTTTTTTTTTTAGGCGAACCTCAAAATATTTCATTTGTGCTGTGTGCCATCTTCATTTACTCTTCACATATAACACATATACTGATATTTACACATCTTAACAAATCTCACAAGTGTTCCCTTTACCATGACACCAAAGGTATTCAAATAGACCTTGTGGTTGCAGAGATATATTCATTTCATTATGGATATGCAATTTTCGAGCAGAGGCCTATAAAATAGGGTCAGAGTTTAATTAATCAGTAGGCATAATCATTACTACGCATGAATAAATCACCCAGTTGCTCGATCCAAATAAGCTGAGGTGAGTGAGCGCGCTGCAGGACCATCAGAGCGGTTACACCCCACCTTTCCAAAACCCCACCTTTCCGAAAATAGACCTCCATTCTTCGTAATGGTGGAGTTTCCCATTTTTTCTAAAGGCCCCGTTATTCCGAATATTGGGGACAACGCCCGCAGTTCGTCAACAGGTGCCTCCAATCAGCCGCACACTCAATCACAGATCCAGCCTCCCCCTACAACTACAGCTCCACTTGGCTTATTGTTGTCATGGATAGGCCTACATCGTTGCTTCTAGCTGGTGATATGTTTTGATAAGGCTTTAAAATTGTAGCCATGGGTAGCCTATATGCTCATTATAGCACAGTTAAGAAACAATCAGATTGACTGATTTCACCTTTCCGACAGCGCGCGTAAGAAGACTTGACAAGCGTCTCCTTTTAAATGTGTTTGCTGCTAGCGATATTATACATAACAAATGAAGACAGTGACATATTTTCAATAAAAAACAATGAGTTGAACGTTCATTTCAAGCTTTTGTAGTACAACGAATTTCAGAATTGCGTGAGTGCAGCCTGAGAGCAGGCGGCAGTGTTTGATGCAGGAAACTCGATATGGACTTGAAAATCAGTTTCGGACTGGGGGTGTTTCGGAACGGCGGTGTTTCGGAATGGAGGGTTGTCCCCCATCAGAGCAGCATCAAGGCCTACCGGTGATTAATGAGTGAGATAAGGAAAAGGATGGATGGAGATGAGTATGTCCTATTATTCGTTTACCTGAAGTGTCTGGAAACAAATTTCACCGCTAATTGTTTTCTTGATAGACTCTGATTTTTTATTTGGCTACTTTTTGTCCGATGTGGCCAAACAATTGAGAGCGGTGACACACGATCCGTGTGGATGAACTTGTATGAACCTGAGTTGATTAATGAAGTAACTTGAAGTCAGAAAGAAGGAAAACTGTTTCTAAACCTTTTGATGATGTTTTTGATGTTTATTTGTTAATGAAATGGCAAGTTCTGACGAGTCAGAAACGACTCCTGTTAAAGACATGGATGATGCTGCAGCGTGTCTGCGCTCATCTAGAGCATCATACCTTGATGAAGTGAAAGGAATAAAGATGAAGATAAAATGATAACCCTTTTACTTTTATTATTATTAACTTATTATGCCAACTGAAGAATTAAATATGTTTATTTGGGTGTTTTAGCTCTTTTCTCTGAAGCGGAAACTGACGCAAGTGAGCTCATTAATCAACGAGGGGTAAAACAACATGATTCGACAATTAGTCGACTAAAGGAAAAATCTGTCAAATCAGATTCGACTATGAAAATTCTTAGTTGAGGACACCCCTAACATGCAGGTTGAGGATAGGTGAATTGGTGACTCTAAATTGGCCCTAGGTATGAATGTGTGTGTGAATGGTTGTCTGTCTCTATGTGTTAGTCTGGCGACCTGTCCAGCCCCCCCGCGACCCTCTAGAGGATAAGCGGGTATGGAAATGGATGGATGGATGGATGGATGGATGGATGCTTGCAGGCAAATACATAACACAAGTTGAACCATTTCGACATAGTTTCTTGTTTTTTTTTGTTTAATATGATATAGATGACCACAATGGCTGCTTAAGCAGTATTGGAGGATTATGCCATTGGCAGGCTTTGGGTGGAGAGAATGTTCAGCGAGCCCGAGGACTCTCTGGCCCCTGATGATGACTGGCTTGTGAGCCGAATTTAATACCCATTCGCAGCTGTCTTGTGTGCTGAACTAGGTCCAACTCTAGAGCAATCAATGTCCAGAAACATAGCAATACCAGTTACTTTACAGGTTTCGACCACTTAAGCCAAAACCTGTAAAGGAACCTGGTCTGGGATTTAACAAACACTCCTTAATCCTCATGATAACATCAATGTGGGATGGCATAATTAGAATGCCCCAGCAATACATACAGTTTTCCTACACTGCCAGTTAACAGGCCAACATCAAAGCGCAATTTACAGGATAACATAAGTAAAGCCAAAATAAGGGTCTTTTTCTGGACACGTTGTCCCCAACCTTGCCTCTTGCCAAATATCAGCAAGGACAGGCTCCAGCGCCAGGATTACAGACTCCGGACAAAACACAAACCAACATCTGTGGACAGGAGCGTGATCATCGCGGACCCGTGTCGGTAAGTTTCGTTACTTGCTGTCCCTCCTGTAGATCACCTGATAACACCATTTCTACACTGTGGGCTCTAGTTATTGAGCCCCTGCGTGTAAGTGCTTGTGACCTCCCATTAGCAGCAACTACCTAGGATGCTAATGTTGCATTTAGACACCTTTAGCCCTGTACTGGCCTCCCCTTTTTCATTTATATTTTCCCAGCTACCACTCCGACAACCAACGGCTCCACTCACCTCCCCATCCGGCTGTGTCAGCTGCTCCCGCCTGGCCGACAAGGTGCTGGAGCTGGAAGGGAGAATTTCCACGCTCTACGGGATCCAGGAAGAAGAGAAGCCATCATGACACCATCATCTTTGGACCAGCACAGACCAACACAACAAGTGCCTGCCCGGCTTCTCCGGCCGACTCAACTCCGCCAGCCACGGTGGCTGTCCTGTCCGCTGCCTCCACTCCGACCGCTGCTGCCACCTCTCCGGCCGCCTCCCCTGTACCTGCTAAGACCCCTGGCTCCGGCTTGGGGCCAAACCCAAAGCCCCAGTCAGCTCCACTCCGTCTCACCCTGAGACCTGGGTTGTGGTTGGTGCTGGGGATCACAAAAAGCGGGGCGGACTCGCCTCTCGCATCCCCACAAACACTGATATCCACCTGGAAAATTGGTATGATATTCTCAGTGTACACGAATTTCCTCCACTGCATAATACCATGGAGACCCGGTTGCCTCCTCCTCCACCGACGGGACTTGGATCTTTGTCACCACCGGACCCACTTGGGTGTCCTGCTCGCCCCACTCCTCATCACTCACAGCCGAACTTCACTCCAGCTCCGCGGCGCTCTGCTGCTGCAGCTGCCGCCGCCTCTCTCGCTGGTCCCGAGCAGGTGGCTCATCACACTGGGAGACGCAGCACAGCCGCTCCTGCCTCCCGCTACTATCCGGGAAAAGAGCACCGCTCCGGACCTCCACCTTTCTCCTCTGCACGCCCGGGGACATCCACCGACGCTGTTCCAGACAGTCCAACCCTGCTTGTTGACGGGTCATCTATGGTCCAACACGTGCATCAAAGGGGGCCGCACCTCCTGTCACCCACGTGCGCTCATTAAGGACATAAATAGCTCCACCCTTCAATTTATACATCATCACCAGTCTGTATCAACTACTGTCCTGCACGTCAGCACATGTGACCTCAAGCTTCAGCAGTCTGAGAAACTCAAAGATGACTTTGTCCGCCTCATAGACAGTATTACACACACAAACAATCAGTGCATCATTTCTGGACCACTTCCCCCACCCTGTTTTGGGGACATTAAGTCCCCAGAAACATCCCCTACGTTGACAACTTCACCACCTTTCATAACAGAACAGATCTGTTTAAATACGATCGTCTCCACCCAAATCATGCAGGTTCATGTCTATTATCAATGAACATTGAACTGACACTTTGCTCCGGCAAGGCACTCGGCGCATGAAGGCATGGCAATCATAACACACCCTATCCTCCACTCTCAGTCTCTGCTCCTGATGAGAACATTCCTGTTCTCATTACAAATGGTCCTCATAGACACCGCCTGTCTACTTCCTGTGGGAACTACAGGTCAAAAAATTTAATAACTATCAAACCAAACCCCAAAATAAGTATAAATCCGAAATCAACAACAAATGCCTTTGATGAGTCCAGTGAGCAGCTACTCAACCCCCATGTCTTCAAATCAAGACGTGGCTTAGGATTGATACACTTAAACATAATTTTTTTTAATGAATTTAATTTTTAATTTAATATACTTTATTTAAGAAGTCTGTGCAACCAGGTTAAATTAGACCAACTAAAAATTCTTATTTCACAGACTGACCCCGACATCCTGGTCATTACAGAAACCTGGCTTAAAGACAACATCCATGACACAGAGGTTTCCATACAGGACTATAATTTACACAGAACAGACAGAGTCGGAAGAAAAGGGGGTGGTGTGGCTGTATATGTCAAATCATGTTTATCTGTTACTGTTTTAAAAACTGTCAGTACACCTCATTCTTTTGAATTCATCGCTCTGAATGTTTTAAAAACTGTCAGTACACCTCATTCTTTTGAATTCATCGCTCTGAAAATCAACCACCGAGTAATAATTCCATTAATGTTGTGGGTGTATGCAGACCACCTTCAGCTATCCCCAGTGCAATCACTGAAATAACCGACCTACTCTCTCAGTTCAACAATTCAGAAACACTGGTTTTAGGTGACTTCAACTTAAACTGGCTCAGATGGCTTAAAAGAGATGTGTGTCAATTTAAATCTGACGCAGCTTATTAATGAGCCAACCAGACCTAACCTGAAGGCCCCCTTAAAATCTACCCTGATAGATTTGATTCTGTGTAACAGGAGGGATAAAATAACTGCATCTGGTGTTTTTAGCCTTGGTATTAGTGACCACTGCCCTGTAGCCTGCGTCAGAAATACTAAAACACAAAAATTACACTCTAAAATCATCATCAAAAGAAACTTCAAGCACTTTAATGAGGAAGCTTTTCTCCGCGACCTTGCCAACAGTAATTTACATCACACATCTGACTCATCAAATATTGATCT
>NC_065517.1:471708-510329 GCF_006386435.1 Epinephelus moara | reverse complement strand
TTTTCCTAAAATAAAATGTATAGACTCATACAATAAGTAATCCCTCTTAATAATCACTTCTGACCCACTAGAGGTGAGTGGTGGTGTATTCATCTGCAGAGACTCTACCCTCTGTCTGGATTTCCTTATTTTCTTCTTCTTGTGCTGTGTGTGGGACATTCCTGGTCACAAGGCGCAGGTGAGTTTTGCGACTTTACAAAAAGGTAGCGACCAGGGGCCAGACCATAGGCATCATAAATTCAAAAAGAAGCTACAAAAATTGAGGACACAGCACAGAAAAAATGCAAATATAGCAAGGGGATACACCAATTTGGGGTTGGCCTTTATTTTCACTTTAACAGGCAATACTGTTTACAAACAGTAACTGAGAATCCAATGACTAAACACAGCCCAATTTTCAGCTTCTGCTTTTGGGCTGAATGAGGACCAAATAAGACAACTAAACACATCCCAATTTCAATGTCTGTTTTGGACTAAATCAAGGCTATGACAGGCCAACCAGATTTAGCCCAAAAAGTCTTTAGACCTTTAAAGTCACATACAGATTTTAAAAAGAATGGTCAAAATGGATGCAGGAGAGGCTGGGATATCCTGAATTTTAGTCCCTAATATGGGTCAAAATGCAAAAAAGCTGATTGAAGTGGAATAAAGACCAGAGAACGTCGATTAATAAACACGCTGTCAACCAGTCACATCACCAGAGCCACAAAAGACATTATTCAACTGAGTTGTGTTCCCCCATGACAAATACAGTGACATCTACATTAAGAACCAGTTTCTCTTTTAGTAGCTGTAGGAAAAATGTGTTAGCCATTGTTCCATAATGTGGCAGTGTCTACAGAAGAAAGAAAAAAATCTAAATGTCAAAGCATTCCTCTAGGTTCAAAATGTGCGCTGACAAAGTCAAGTCATTCTTAAAACAGAATCACTTTACAAAAGTTAATAAGAGAAAAAGACACTAGATTTAAATTGATACCGGGTATGCATTATGAATTGGAACAATTAAGTGGGGACAACAGCATTTTGAGATGCAGTACAAGATCATGAATAGGTTTGCTGAAATAGAAAGACAAAATGAAAAGTTTAATGAAAAGCCAGCCAAAAGACATCACCATCTTATCAAAAATGGAAACAATTATGGGAATGAAAATCATTTCATTCCTCTGACACCCTGCAAATGAGTAAATTAACAGATGAAAATGCAAAGAGTAACCTTGTGCAACAAGAACTGAATTGGGTTGCATTAAAGAGTAGGAATAAACAACCCATGTGGTCGTATGGGAAGACCTACTAATAAACTGCACAGACAAGCCAGTACCTGATATGCCAAAATCGAAGATGGCTAGATTAACAGTCATGAGCTCAGGAGGCTTCAACTTGGTCTTGCGTTTGATGGTCATATAAATGACATAGCCATTCCCTGTTGCGGACATGATTCCTGTAAAAGAGAGAAAGAGAGAGAGAGTTTGACCATTTGCACTTCTGAGACACCAGTCACATTTCTTTTTTCACAATCTGAATGCACTCGGGGTGCTTTAAATTGAGTTGATCAAGTCTCAGAGATGGGAGCAAGTCATTGTTTTGCAAGTCACAAGTATGTCTCAAGTGTTTAAGTCCAAAGTTAAGTCCCATGTTAAGACAGCCAATTCAAGTTACAAAAATCATAAATGCTTTTTAAAATTTGTATTTATTTGTTAAAACAACTTTTTTTTTATTTTTTATACTAATAAAGCACCTTGTTTCCAACTTAAAGTCCACGGCATGGCACAGGAGCACAACAGACAGCAGTGCATGCAGCACAGCAGCACACAACACATTCACTATCACACCAGTTTACATGGCATATGCCCATATATGGGCAGTCAGAATGATAACTTGTTACAATTTACGAGTGCAACGTCAGTAGGCCACTCTGTATTACAGTTGTATTTATTGTGCAAACTGGTGGCCAGCACTGAGTCTCCGCATTTTACTTAGTCTTGTAGTGAGTATGGATATTAGACGATTTTTTTGGAAAAAAAACAAAAAGGCAGCAGGAGGAGAGCAAGTAGCATATCCCAAATGGTGTTCAATATATACACATACAACTGTCCGTTTCGGTTTTTCATTTATTTCCCACTCCAAACTGACCACACACCAGGGGTGGAAGTAACGAATTACTCACGTTACTGTAATTAAGTAGATTTTTTGGGTATGTGTACTTTTCTGAGTATTTTTTTTAAGTGTGTAATTTTACTCATACTTCAGTACAATTTACACCATGTAATCTACTTTGCTACTTTTAAAATCATAAGTCGCTACTGAGTACGCCCACAATTTGAATTAATATTCAAACCTTTCATCTGCATCTTTGTAGCCAATAAGGCTGTCCGATCGCGACCACGCCAATTAATCTATGACATAAGGAAAGGACAACTCTACTGCAGTAGGCACAGGTGTCTAGCGGTAACATACCTGCACAGCGGAGTAGAGACTAAGTACTAGAGACTTTAATACTCACAGGCCTACAATCAGCAGGCCTATATTTTGTGCTAGAGTGACGCTATGTTATATGAAACATTAGCCGTGAAAATTAACCATGTCATGGTAGCTTGTCAGTAAGGGGGGTAAATAGTGCTCCAAATTTAGGCTAACGTTTAGCATGGAAAACAGGGCACGAGCAAGGGGTCCCTTGTTCTCTTACTTCAAGATACCTGAATGAAAATGTTTTCGTATGATAAGCGTTACCCCTTTACAGACACATCCACTACACTTTCCCTTGCAGTTTTATGTAAAACCCACGCGGTTATTTTGCTTGCGGTATTTATGTAATTTCGCCTATTCTATTTTATTATTCCTGCATACTGGGGTCCTTAAACAGTATTACAGTTGGATAAATTGGGGCTGACTGGAAAGCTGTGACTCTTGTGGAGTCAGTGAGCCCAATGTATTCATGTGTGTGCCATGTGTTTACACTCTTGCCTCATAATAGTCATATCATTGCAGTAATTTCACTGTATAAGGTGAGCTGTTTTTGATTAAAAAACCTGACACACAGTGCTGAGCTGCATCTCAAATTAATCTTCAGGTTCCCAGCTCTCAGTTGACATATAGCACTAGAGCCCGACTGATGTATCAGTTGATCAACATCATTGGCCTGATAATGGTCTATCACAGTGACATGGATCTTAATCAGTATTGGCTTATATGTTGCCCGATATGTTTTTTTTTTTTAACATAATGTGGATTGTTTTTATTTGTTAGCTCTATGGGAAGCATTTTTTGTGTATTTGATCCCTTTTCTTAATTTAGTTTTGGTATATACATATATTTTGCTCTCTTTGTTTTTTTTAGGACCTGACTGATACTGGATTTTTTAGGCTGATACTGATAAAAGGGAGTTCAAATATTTAGATACTGATACAATGGTCGATACTCTTTTTACAGATAGTATACAGATTACAGAATTTAGAATATATATAGAATTTTTTGCAATGATCCTTTAAAATTGGTTTACGTTTGTAAATAAATACAGCAATATATCTGCAAAGTTTAACCAAATTTACCACTCTTTCATACTATGCTAAACAATCAAAGATTAGTTCAAATTGTTACTCTGGTTGAATGATTTTTTTAAAAATGTGTTTTCCATTGGTGTTAATCACAGTGATGTGATGAAGTAATGTTTGAAACTGATGTGTGATAATATTTATCTCTACAGAGGAAATATCCATCAAAGATTGAGCAGTACCATGACATCACTGTGGCAACAATGTCTTGTCAGCGAAAGACCACAGCCACACCAAACAAGTTCTCAGCAAATAAACAAGCCAAGTTACCAGACGTGATGTTGAGAGCTGCAAACAAACGTGTTCCTCAAGCAACTGTTGACAAGCTTGTCATCAATTTCATATGTGAGGGTCTACAGCCATTTGCAGTGGTAGAACAGCCAGCTTTCAAAGAATTTGTTACCACATTACAACCTCAAGCCGAAGTCATCTCCAGACCCACTGTCCGTGCCAGAATCTGTGAAGCTGCTGATCACATGAAGAAGACTTTGGTTGCAGCATTGGATAAAGTCAAATTTGTTGCTACCACTACTGATTGTTGGTCAGCTCATCAGAAAAGTTACCTTGGGGTCACATGCCATTGGATAGAGGAAGAGTCCCTGGAAAGAAGATCTACAGCACTAGCGTGCAAAAGATTGAGAGGGTCTCACACATCTGACATGCTTGCTGGTGCTCTTGATGATGTTCATTGCCAATACAAGATTAGAGGCAAAGTTGTAAGAACCACAACTGATAGTGGATCCAACTTGATCAAGGCCTTCCACATGTTTGGGGCACAAAATGATGCAGAAGAAGATGAAGATGAAGATGAAGCAGACCCAGATGCTCTTGACCTGACTGACCATATTGAATACCATGATGCAAATGCGATCCTTGATGAAGACTCTGCTTTGGAATATCAACTCCCCCCTCATCAGCGATGTGCATGTCACCTGCTAAACCTTGTGGCAACAACTGATGCTGCCCTGGCAGAGAGCATGAATGACATGACTACAAGAGGCTCTCCCGTGCAACCTTTGCAAAATGCCAGGCCATTTGGAACAAAACTGGCCAGTCTCATTTGGCAAATGAAGTAGTAGAGGACAAGTGTGAGCTACAGATCATTCGTCCCAGTGCAACACGGTGGAATTCAACCTACCTTGCCACTGAAAGGATAATACGCATCATTGATGAGAAGGGGGAAGATGCCATCAGGAGCATTTGTGAGGAGTTCAAGGTGAAAATGTGAGTAAAATTGGACACCTACCAATATGGTTGCAAATTGTGTGCATTTTCTTCTCTTAATAATTGAAAAGAACACAAAACATATTATGCTCAGTTTAAATTTTTTTTAAACAATTTTAGCGGCACATTAGTAATGTGAAACATTAATTCATGAGCACAAACAATTTAAACAAACAATAATAAAACAATAAGGCTCTCACTTGAAACAGCTGCTCAAGTCCACCTGTCCTTATTCAGCAAATAGGGCTGCCAAACAAAATAATGTCAAATGTGGCGCCGTTTCTGCCATTTTTGGACTAACAAGGCAGTCCAAAGCAAACCTTTGCCCTCCGGAGAAATGGTACACAAAAAATACATGATTGGTTCATGAATTTTTAACCAGCTAAATTCTTAATGGCAATTAATAGATTAATAATTAATCACATATAGATAACATCCCTATCATCCATGTTTCCAGTCTATACCTGTTATAGTCATGGTGGGCTTTGTTGTTGTATCTTACAGATTGAGTCCTGCAGAAGTTGCATTCCTAAGGGAGTACTGTACCACCATGAGGCCACTGGTGAAAGCTTCAGACATCCTCCAGTCTGAGTCCACTTCCAGTTCCTTCATGGGATGGCTGCTGCCAGTAATCCACCAACTACTGTCCAAACTTAGCAGGCTGGAGACATCAAGCAAGACATGCGTGTCACTCATCAGAGCCCTGTAAAATGGCCTTCAAAAGCATTTTGGACCGATGATGGAGGATCCAGAGTTGGCTGCAGTCCTCTTACCCAAGTTCAAGACTTCCTGGACTGACAGAGCAGATGTAATAGAGGCTGGTAAAGCCAGATTTTTTCAAAGATTCATATGATCCCATTTTTGTGTATTGTTATGTTTGAACACATGTATAAGTGAGTATACTTAATAACATCTCACCTAATAGGTTGTCAGTTATTGATGGTCTGTCCTTAATACTAAAGAATCCTTTTTGTGAATTATCTGATTTATGTGTGTGTGTTCAGGAATATTCACTGAAATTTAAATAACAAAATTGTGTTATCTACTTGCAATTACAGCCTTAACATACATCAAACAACATCTTGAAACAACAGAGCATGAGAGTGAGGATCAGCAAAGAGTCATCTGATGAAGATGATTTCTTCTCCAGACCAATCTCCAGAAGGCTGCAAAGTCCAGCTGAACTTGATGGTTATCTTGCTTGTGCCACAGACACCATGGAGCTGCTGCACTCCTTCTCAGCCATTAAGAAGCTCTCTCTCAAGCTGAACACAGCTCTGCCTGCCTCTGCTGCATGTGAACGATTTTTAGGTATGCTGGTCTACTCTTCACAGCCAAACGAAGCCGGATAGACTCTGTTAACTTAGAAAACCAGCTCCTGCTGAAACTGAACAAAAGGTTCAGAAAGTGAAGTGTGACAGAAATGCTAGTATGTCTAAGAGTTTAAGACACTTACCTGCCAGCTGTTCGCAGTGTATTGGGAAAAGTTTAAACTGTTCTATGCAGGTTCAAAAACATTTTTGTCATTCTTTTAACAAACAAAATTCCTGCTTTATATCTAAATTTGTTTACAAAACAAATTGCCTTAGTGTAATTTTTTTATACATTGTTCGTCTGAGAAATGTGCTTTGAACGTAGATATTTTATACAGGTGAATCGAATCAAATGCCTGCTATTGACGATGCAATAAAACATCCATCAGTTAAAAGTAATTAATACTCTGAGTAGTTTTTGAGAAGAGTACTTTGTACTTTTACTTAAGTATTTTTTAAACACCAGTACTTTTACTTGTAATTGAGTACAATTTAAGCAATGTAACAGTACTTGTACTTGAGTACAAATTTTCTTTCCACCTCTGCCACACACACACACCATCTAAATGTGAAGCAGATTTTCTCTTCTGTGCTTTGGAGGCTCTATCTCCACAACGGATTGGTCGATTTGAGTGATTGACACCGCATTTGATTCCTTAGAGCAAATAGAATGACGCTATACCCACCCACATGAGATTGACAGCACCGTAAGCCAGTCAGAGTCAGCAGAATGCCGTTGCGGGGGAGGTGCTGGCTGCTGTATGCAGTCATTGTAATGCTTCCCCCCGGAACCTAAAGCCCGTCAGGTTCGCCCAGATTCATTTGAATGCAGCACAACATGTTGGTCTACCAGGATGTACCGTGTTTTACGGGTAGAATAAACTTTTCACAGCAAAACAACTAAGGTAAGAGAAATTTTACAACTATCATTCGGCGAAACGATTTCTGTTGTTCTTTCGCCTCTATCTCTCTGATGCTTTGGTGTAGTGTGCTTTGGCAGATATATGTGGAAATGGCGGAGTCTCTGCTTTCATTTGAGGTGTATGCTGTGTGTTTTGCATAATATGGCGTCGAGTGAGAGCCCGAAATATGATGAGTGGGTCAACACATCAGTGCTGTATGGAGTTTGATTTGTTGTTATTCATTTAGTTGTGGTTTGAGCTGTGTTTGGGGCATGTAAAAAGGGTTTATGCAGCCTTGTAGCCCAGGTTCTGCTGTTTAATTTGATGTGAAACATCACTATGTTCTTAAGATTAGTGCATTGTTTCACACTGTGTTTGCAAAGTCGTTCTCAAAGTCCCCCAAATGGGGGACTTTCAGGTTTCCAACAATTTGGGCAACCCAATAAAAGAAGACGAGAGCTCGTTCTTTGTCAAAATATATTAAAATCACGTGTTTAATAGGGAATTATTCAAGAAAGTTTTCTGGGGGAGAAACCCCCGGACCACTGGGTAAAAAATTGTTCCCACTTAAGCCTGAAGCCCCGAATGTTTTCAGCTCCTAGCAATGCCCCTGCTGTCCACCTACATGAACAAAATATATTTCATATAATTTTTCCAACTGGCTCTCGCAATGCAACGTTAGGTCCTCTTGGTCCTCTCCTGCAACTTGATTGGATGCTGTCAGAATGATTCAAACAAAGTGGATCTGGGGAGTTAAAGGGAAATTTTGGTTTATTTCAACCTGTCTCCTATCGTCCTAAATTTGTTTCAAGTGACTAGTGACATAAAAATAATAGTTAGCATGTTAGCCGTTAGCCTAGATACAGCTGGGGCGCATAGTAGCGTCAGACCTGTTAAAACGTAAGTGAACGGGCATACTTCAAGTGCAAAGTTAGTCCACTAAACAAGCTTTTTTTCCACAAAGACCGCCTCATATCGTTAGGATAAATGTCAGAGAACATATAGAAAACGACATATAAACGTGTTGTCTTACCTTACCGGTGTGCTGCCATGTTTGTTTACATTTAGCTCTGCTTTCCAAAGCGCGGCCGAAATATGGCGAGCTCTAGATAAAACCCAGCTGGATACTACTCCAGGTGGAGGTGTCTTATCCTCAGTCACATCCAGACCTTCAAAATAAGGCTGCAACCGGTCCCATTCCTTGCAACAGAGGCATTCCTCTTCTGTGGGCATTGGGGCACAGCATTCACAGGTACACCACCAATCTCCAGAGCTACGCAGCCTTGCAGCAGCCATTCCTCCTCTCTCGTCCTCTACCTGTTGCGCCTCTCTTTCTCTCTCCTCCTCCGTTCTTCAATTTCACGAAGCTCTTCATCAGTGTATGTATTTGCATATTTAAGGGCAGGGCTTGCCTTGGTCCTCCACATCTCCACCCTTTCGTATAAATATGGTTACTTCTGCCACCATCTGGCAGTTTCAGTTTACACAGATCCAAAGTGTCTTTCAGTACAATGAACACATGATGTTGTAATGTGGGCTGATAGAAATATGACAGTTTGCCTCATTCTTGAACAACTGAAGTGTAAAATTATGCCTCATGTTGACTAGCTTTATGTTACCATAACATATGACACCATATAATATGGAACAGTGTGAGAGTGTGTTTTTTTGTAGCTTGTAAGAACAAATAATAAATCAACTGATAGTGTGTTATGTGAAAGGGGCTATTTGCATTTACAAACCCACAGAGAAGTGTCAACTCTACTTTTTAGCCACTTGAAGCTCTTTTTTTTTTAAAGAAAAAGTATATAAGATTAAAAATACTTTATGTACTGTACAACTTTACTGCCACTCAGATTAAAGTAATTCCCTGCACAATGGCAGTTTTAGGGGGGGGCCAGCAGGGGCCAGTGCCCCCGTAACTCTGAGTCCGGCCCCCCTCTGTGAACGCATTTCTAAGCGGAATACTGAGGAATACTGACATCCACTTCGTGAAGCATTCTTGAGAACACCTGGAAAACATCAGTAGAGAATTGTGTGGCTGTATTTAAGACTGAGCCTGCACGACAACACACAGCACCATTGAAGTAAGCTCTGAAAATGTTTTCTTTCTCATTTGGCTCATGGTAGTTACATCATGTTGATGTAGCGATGTGAAATAAGATCCAGAGTTTTCATGGGTGTTTTATTTTGAAAATTGACTGGATACTCTCGTCCGTCTTTTCTGGGCCTGACCTTCCTGTTTGACTCATTTGGTCTGTGCAAATTGACGTGCCGTCGTGCGGCGTCCATCAGAAATAGACCTTACGTGTATTTTTAGCGGAGTGGAGCGCCGAGCCACTTCTAGGCCGTGGCTGGTGGAGCAGCTTACATTGACTTGAATTTTATATTATTACATTTGCTAATATTTGCTCCGGCACCAGCACCTCGGCTGGATTGCGCACGCCACGGATCCAGTGGGTTGCCATAAATGTAGTCTCGCCACCAGACAATCAGAGATCTCCACCGTCTGATAGTCTGGAGACACTCCTTTCTAAAGTGTGTTTAACACACTGGAGAAAACGGCCGGCAACAAAGCAACGCCTCTTGCATTTTTGAAAAGGACACGCCCTCCCGGAAATGTGCGCTTCCCCTTTTCTCGTCTGCAAGGTCACAAACACACAGAGAGCTTGAAAATGGATGCCGAGAGATATAACTCCATTTTATCAAACATGTGCTCAGACCACAAGATTGTGGAAATGAAGGACTTACAGCGACTTGAGCCATTTTGTACCGCTACACATGTTTCTAGTCGGACTATGTTTACGAGCACAAAAGTTCAGCGAGCCAACGAAGGACCGCCCTGCGGATTTACTATTGGTTCTGCAACATAGGGAGTTTTTTAAAACTCTGAAATTGTATCCGCCCATCTAAACACAAAATCAGGGAGAAAGTCATCAGTCTTTAGTTAAGCAAAGCGTCTAAAGACTGACTTGTGAGTCTACCATAAATGGGCCTGTCCCAGAGGCATTCAACTACCAGAGGGCTTTTGAAATCTTCTTTTCAAAGCCGCGTAAAATTAAATACTATGATTCAGGGTGCCATACTTGCAAATCGTGAAGGAGGGAGGGGGAGAGAGGGAGGAAAGTGTTTTTTTCCACAAGAAACAACACCTGCCATATGTAGTGTTAAGGGGGTGTAATTTTTGTCAACATGTCACTTACACTATATATATATATACAGTATATATATATATATATATATATATATATATAGATAGATAGATATGGGATTCAACATTGAGAACACCTGGGCAAGTGTGTTACTAGAATGTTGCTGCATGAGACCCCTTATTATTCAGTAATGGAAAGTAGCACATCTTTTTATTTATCATTTTAAAATAAACAGTGCAATCTTAAATAGACATTGTCTTAATCTGGCCTATTGTAGCTTGCACATGCATTTCTTTAGCAGAGCTACACAGAAATAAATGCAGGTATATCCTCAAAGTCTTTCGCACAACACTACTATTACTACCACAATCAGTTCACTAAGTAGCTCAGCAACAGGTGGGGAAAAACTCTTCTCATTTTCTAACACCCAGATTTTCTAAATGTTCTTTTATTTTATTTTATTTTATTTATTTATTTTTTTTATCTTGGCCTGGGTTTAAGGCTTATAACTCATAAATGTGGTGCCCTGTCAGCTGCTTCCCAATAACCTTGTTTGATTTGCATAAATATCTTTGTCACTGCTGAATAAACCTTATTCATTCCAATTTTTTACATGGTCACTTGAAGTAAAATAGCAAATTAAGTTAATGAATTGCACAGTGAGTGTACTGTACACCACCTAATTTCCATGCAATCATATGATGCACTGCGTCAGGAAAAGACATAGAAAATCTAAGCGAAGACGTGGCTCTTGGATCATTCCCACATGGAGAAAAAAAAGGAAGAATGGATCTTCAAAATGAAACAACATGCAGGAAATTTGATTTGACAGAAAATAAATTACATCTCTCCTAAAACATATTGTGCTGCCCCCGCTTCCTCTCTCCATCTCTTTCACTCCTCAAATTTTATGGAACAGCTCTATTTTTATAAGTGAAATCATAAATTGTCTTTTAAAGAGGGTGAAGCTTCACACATGACCATGGGAACAGAATTATCAGCTGATCCTCCCAGACCTCCATCACATTAACCTCCTGATTAGTCTGACTTCCTGTTTGCTGAAGATGGCACAGGCAGCATATGCTATCTGTGTCTTGACTGCTAACAGCACCAACACTGGGGCATGTCTAAATCTGTAAAACAGGCCAAAAAGACACATGCATGGGGTTTGTATTCTTGGATTCATTGATATAGTGTTCTTACAAATTTTCATTGTTTATCACTGTCAAATGTGGTCTGGCTGACCTGTATACCCACATAGCAATCCCTCACAGCCTCTCTGTTCTTCTGATTGTTGTATTAAGGTTTTATGTTTCCAGATAATTCCTGCCTGTGTCTCAAAAACGGCACCAACCAGGGTTGCTAGGAGATTCCTGATATGTGAAGGTGCTAGGGCTGTATACTGCAGCCATTTTATTTACCAGGCTTCATGTATACAAGCTGTACACACAAAACAGCTGTCTACAAATTCATGCTGATTGAAATAATGCTCTTGGCTAAATTTCCATGCTGACGTAAAAAAAAAAAACAAAAAAAAAAAAACGGGAGAGAAAATAGAGGCAATAACAGCCTATTTATACTAGGGTTTATGATTGCTCATATTCAATACATTTATACTCCATCACCACCTCCACTCAGCCCACTGACAGATAGAAGATTTCCTGTGAAGTGTTTGTGTGGGATCTATATTTACTTATTTACTGTATTTATCTGTATTTCGCAGTTGGATGCTTCTGTGTACCAGTCAAGTTGCACTTAAGTTCACATTCCTTGTTGGGATTCACTGGACCAGACGATTTGTCATTTGTGCAGATCTAAACTGGACACGTAAAGGTTCTTTGTTATTCAAACAAAACAAAGCCATTTGGCCCTTATCTCCTCAGGATGTCCCATTCTCACACCTAAGTGAGAGACCAGTTGTCAAACTTGAATGGACAGTACTTTCACAGTGACATGTGACTCTGTGATGTCACCAGGCAAACTGCAGGAGAAGTTCTGCTCTCCTCTCTCTCCGTCCTCTTCCTCCTGAGCAGTTGACTGGCTCAGACTCCGGCTTTTTTTCTCCTGAGCCGCTGACCAGCTCAAACCTCAACCTGGGGACCAGCAAAGTAAGCGTGCCAAACACAAGGTTTTTAACTAACTTTCCAACACGAAGGAGAACCAAGTTGATTTAGCACCCCAACGTCTAACTCGGAAAGGACCCAAAGTGACTGACTTCCTTAGATCTGCACCTTCGGAACAAGGACACAGCAAAGACAGCTTCTGGAACCACAACTCTTTCCAGCTTTCATCTGCCGGCTGACAAAAGCAAGCACACCACAAAGCGACTACTCCTTCCATCCATTCAAGGATTGGTATGTAACAACTTGGCATAGCATTATTACAGTTGCACAGGCTAAGCAAGACAACAACCAGACATGAAAGATTATGGCAGGAATTTACAACAGTAAATTTTCTTGCAAGGATTTGTTGTTTCTTAAAGTTTTAACTTTGTCAATTGTGATTTATTGCTGTTTATTGAGTTATTGTTGTGATTGTTTGCAGTTATTGGTTAGTTGGCTTTACCAAAGCTAAGAGATGTTAGTTTGCTAATGCTTTTCACGGACATCCTCTGTACTAACCCAGAACCTTTCCAACACAAATCTCATACACATACTCATGCACTCATTGGCTTTCACCAGAGCTACACCCAAAGAGGTAACTCAAAGTTCCCGCTTCTTTTCCCTTGTCTTTGTACTGATCCCCCGATCTGAAGCCAGCTTTGATTCGGTCATCTTGTAGTTCACTGCTGTCAGCCATTTCTCTTCTCTGGTAAATGGTAAATGGACCTGCATTTGTATAGCGCCTGTCTAGTCCACCCTTTCGCCATACAAGATGCCACCTACTACTCGGTGTTTTTTTAAGTCACTCACACACCAATGGAGCCATCATCGGGAGCAATTTGGGGCTCAGTATTTTGCTCAAGGACACTTTGGCGGAGGAGCCGAGGATTGAACCGCTGATCTTCTGATTGGTGGACGACCCACTCTACCTCTGAGCCACAGTCGCCCCACACACACATATACACACTATGCTTGTATGTAGTTAGATAGTTAGAATTTGTGTGTTTGTTTGTTTGTTTTGCTTTCTTTGTGAATAAATATATTTGGAATCATACCTGCTACACTAGAGTGAATGAACAGTCAACCTCTGCTATGTCAAGAACTCTGAAATCCTTCCATCTTTACTGTTAATATGGTAATTGTGGTTATGGTTAATAACTTAATTATTAATCAAAATTCAAAATTGATAGTTTAGTGAACTTTATGAGACTGATATCATCACCTGGCTATCATTTTTTCCCTTTTCAGAAACACACCACAAGGTGATTTAGGTTAATTAACATAATTAATGATTATTAATAATAATTATTAATTATTTCCAAGAGCCAATTTGATACTTTAATTTAAGATCTATTACAAGGTTAGGCCCTTGGTGAGGCATAGATCCCAACAACATGGATATTTCACGAACATCTTCCCCCAAGTAGCACAGAAGATCTAAACAGTCAGCCCAGCTTCAAGATTAGTGTGACCTATTCAATATCTGACCAAATGTCTCTCCTTCTGTTCCTCAGTTATGATGTCGAGTAATGGCCAGAAAAGTGTTTTTGAACAACATTATGATGTAACAGTTAAATTGACCTTTGACCTTTTGGATATAAAATGTCATCAATTCATTATTTTATCCTTTTAGATATTTGTGTATTTTTTTTCCATAATTAGCGTATGAATTTTTGAGTTATGGTAAAAAACATGTTTATTAAGGTCGCAGTAACCACCAAAATCTAATTAGTTACTTGTCGCTGTTACTGGGGGTGACCTTTGTAAGCCCTTTTTTCTGGCTTTGAATATTTAGGTTTAACTTTATCTCTAATGTCAAATTATTTTGTTAGTTATCATGAGTTATACACTTTCTAAATATTTAAACTTTACAGGTGTTATGAGTTTGTTGTCCATTCACACATATTGTTTTTTGTCCTTATCATACATTTCTTACAATATACACAATATATAACAATTCTTATTTTTCACTGTTGTTTCCGGTCTACTTATTTGGCACTGAACCTTTTTTGTTGTTACTAAATATGACAAGTATTTATACATTTATGTCATTTTCATTTGCAATTTCTGATTAAGGGCCAGCTGATTAAGGGGGGCGATAAATTACAACAAACATGACTGGAGGTGAGCCACCAAGTTTAAATGTGAGCACTTCAAAGGAAGAAAGGTTTCTACAGGCTATGAGGTTTCATTTGAAATGTTTCTTGAAGATGGTAACAAGGCCATCACCTCGACCACAGCTCCTTGGTCGGCTAAAACAGTATGGCAAGCCGTTTAACATTTAATCGCTAAGTTTGACTATCCGGAATTACCATTATAGATATCAACAACATCATTTTGACTAATTGTAATGTCATTGTGACTATTATGCATTTTAATTGAAGATATCTATGACGTCATTCTGACTAGTCAAAACTACAGTTACAGATATCTATAACGTCATTCTGACTAGTCAAAACTACAGTTACAGATATCTGTAATTCAGTTTTGACTAGTAACATTCAAACTATTTTTGCCATTAATGTGTATGGAGTTTGTCATTATAGATATCTCCAATGTAGTTGCGGATATCTGCAATTCTTATCTGTAATTCAGTTGCAGATATCTACAACGTCATTTTGAGTAGTCATAATTCAGTTGCGGATATCTACAGCGTCATTTTGACTAGTCATAATTCAAGTTCAAGATATCTACAACGCCATTCTGACTATCTGAAACTTAATTCAAGATATCTAGAAAGGACCATGTAGATATCTTCAATTGATGATAATTAAAAATATCTTGAACTTGAATTATGACGCCTCTCGCCCAATGTCAGCTGGGATAGGCTCCAGCCCCCTCAGAGGATGAAGCGGTTAGAAGATGAATGAATGAATGAATGAATGAATTATGACTAGTCAAAATGACGTTGTAGATATCTCAAACTGGAATTACAGATATCAAGGAATCTTATACTGAGAAGAATCAGATTTAACAGCCTGTGCTGGGTTAAAACTAACAAAAACACAAAAACTCATAAACCAACCATAACTGTCTTTATTATTGGCTGAGAAACTCCTGAAATTTTCGGATGACACCACAGTCATCGGTCTAATACCGGACTGTGATGAGTCTGCATACAGAGGTGGAGCAGCTGGTCCTCTGGTGCGGTCAGAACCACCTGGAGCTGAACCCGCTCAAGACTGTGGAGTGGACAGTGGACTTCAGGAGAAGCCCCCCAACACTGCCCCGCCTTGACAATGTCCGGAAAAAGGCCCAGCAGAGGCTGTACTTCCTGCAACAGCTCAGGAAGCTCAACCTGCCTCAGGAACTGCTGATCATGTTCTACACAGCCATAATCCAGTCTGTTCTCTGCACATCCATCACCATCTGGTTTGTATCTGCAACCAAACTGGACAGGAACAGACTGAAAAGGACAATCAGGTGTGCAGAGAGGATTATTGGGATTGATCTTCCCTCCATCGAGGACCTGTACAGGTCAAGGGTAAGGAAACGGGCAGGAAACATCACTGTAGACCCCTCACACCCCGGACACAATCTGTTTAAACTCCTCCCCCTCACACCCCGGACACAATCTGTTTAAACTCCTCCCCTCCAGTAGGCACTACAGAGCACTGTTCGCCAAAACCACCCATCACAAAGACAGTTTCTTCCCCCAGGCTGTCGCTCTGATGAACTCCTAAACAGTCACAGAGTGGCAGGTCAAACAATATTGCATCCTTGTATATTGTAATTTTTTTTTTTATATATATTTTATTTTATTATTTCATGTATAGTTGTATATTTTTTGTATATTGTATATTCTGTATATTCCACTTCTTGCCTAAATTTGTGTACTTATGTCATTTCTGGTACATTGAGAGCTAGTCTACCGGAGTCAAATTCCTTGTATGTACACACATACTTGGCGAATAAAGCTGATTCTGATTCTAATTCTGAATAGATACAAAAGAAGCATTGGTCAATCTGTAAACTCAAAAGCTGCATTAAAAGTGCATGTAACTGGCCCTCAGTTCATGCTGTTGATGCTTTGGAATTTAAGCAGGTCAAATACAGCAGTACTCTGTCACAAAATTCAACAGTTTTTAAGTCAGCTTTATTTAACTTCAAGGTTTGTGTTGCTTTCTCTCAACAGTGGTCAAAAAAATAAGTGCTAAGTAACACTTAAATCACATCATATCTTGATGAACGAATTATTCAAGTTGAAAATCTTTACAGATGTGTATTGTATAATTTGTTTAGAACACAATGAAGTAACAAATCATCACCCTATTGAAGGCTGGATTCAAAATCAGAATGAAAATCCAAGTAAGAAATTGAAATCACAGGCTGATCCAACTTGCGTGAATTTTATCACGGCAACTCATAATGTGACGCAGTAGTGTGTATGGCCCCCACGTGCCTGTGTATGAGTTTGCGGATGGTGTCCAGGGGAATCTCCTCCCAGACATGGATCAGGGCATCAGTGAGCTTCTGAACAGTCTGTGGCAGTACTTGGCGGCATCGGATGCACCAACACATAACGTCCCATAGGTGCTCAATAGGATTTAGGTCAGGGGAATGAGAGGGCAAGTCAATGGCATCAATGCCTTACTCATCCAGGAACTGCCTACACACTCTGGCCACATGAGCTGGGCATTGTCTTGTACCAGGAGGAGCCTAGGGCCCGTAGCACAAGCGTAAGATCTGACAATCGCTCTGAGAATTTCATCCCAGTACCGAAAAGCAGTCATGGTACCGTTGGCTATGACATGGAGATCTGTGCAACCCTCCAAGGATATGCCTTCCCGGACCATCACTGTCCAACCGTCAAACCGGTCATGCTGAATGATGTTACAGGCAGCATATCTTTCATCACGGCATCTCAAGACTCGTTTATGCCTGTCACAAGTACTCAGTGTGAACCTGCTCTCATCTGTTAAGAGAAAGGGGTATCAGTTGCAGACCTGCCAATTCTGGTGTTCTCTGGTGAATGCCATTTGAGCAGCACGGTGCTGGACTGTGAGCAAAGGTCCCACTAGAGGACGTCGGGCCCTCATGCCACCCTCAGGGAGTGTGCTTCTGACTGTTTGGTCAGAAACATGCACAACATTAGCCTGCTGGAGGTCATTTTGTAGGGCTCTGGCAGTGCTCCTCCTATTCCACCTCACACAAATGAGCAGATACCAGTCCTGCTGCTGGGTTGATGCCCTTCTATGGACCTGTCCAGCTCTCCTTGTGTAATGGCCACTCTCCTCGTATCTCCTCTATGCTCTTGAGACTGTGCTGAGAGACACAGCAAACCTTGCGACTGCATGTATGGATGTACCATGCTGGAGGAGCTGGACTACCTGTGCAACCTGATTGGGCTGCAGGTAAGATAAGATAAGATAAGATAAGATACACCTTTATTGATACCACAACTGAGAAATTCCAGTGTTACGGCAGTCAAGGGGAAAGAGTCAGATTAAAGATTTAAACATTTGAAAACTTAAAAAACTAGGCAAGCAAAAAAAGCACAAAAAATACAAGAAACAGCAATAAATAATAATAATAATAATAATGATGATGATGAGCAGTGGATATAAAAGTGAGCAATGGATTAAAGTGAGCATATTTGGTGCAAAGTGAAAATTGTATGTGCAAAATAAACAACAACAAGGGGTACAGTTATGCTTATTATGGTGTCCCTAAAGTGTCCATGGTGCAGTTTATTGTGAGCAGTGTTGGTTTTGTAGCCTGACAGCAGCAGGCAGGAAGGACCTGCGATAGCGTTCCTTCACACACTTTGGGTGAAGCAGTCTATCGCTGAAGGAGCTCTCCAGAGCTTTTATCTCCTCCTGCAGGGGGTGGGAGTCGTTGGTCCTCAGAGATGTCAGAGAACTTCTGCAGATGACAGGTGGGGGTGTCGTATGAAAGGTCTGCAGTGTGGAGGGTGAAGAGAAATGGTGCCAGCACCGTCCCCTGTGGGGCCCCCGTACTGCAGACAACCAAGTCCGATACACTGCGGCCAGTCCGTGAGGTAGTCCAGGATCCAGGATATGAGGTGATTAGCCACCCCTATGTGCTCCAGTTTGAGTGGTATGCTTCTTGGTGTTGGCATAAAATAAATACAGTGTTTTATTGTCTCTGGTCTGGCAGGAAACATACTGGGTAAAGGTAGGCAGGGTGGTGGAAGGACAGGCGTGGTTGAAGTCCCCAGAGATCAGAAGGAGGGCCTGAGGGTGTTGTGTTTGCAGCCTACTTGTAACAGAGTGGAGAATGTCACAAGCAGACACAGCCTTTGCAGACGGGGGGGACATACACTGCTACCATAATGATATGAGAAAACTCCCTGGGTAGATAATATGGTCTCATGCCAACAGCCAGCAGCTCAATGTCCCTGCAGCAATGCTGTTCCTTGATAGTGATGTATCGGTGTGGCACTCTGCATGACATCCCCGTCTCCTTCTCCACAGCTCACAGGGAATATTGTGCCTCTCCACGGGCCACACCGCGGTATGTCGTGGCTCTAACAGCTGGTCCCGGGTGTAAATAATGGAGCCACGGCTGAGCACCGGGTCCCCGCACATGATCATGTCCATAGAAAAATAGGAGAAAGACCGCTATGAAGAGAGCAGTCTTTGTCTCCATACCAAAACAAAACATAAGTGCTAACTAGGTAAACTGAAAAGAACTCAAAGTAAGAAAGTTAAAAAGAAAAAAATTGAGAAAAGCTCAGCGGTGAGCAGGAGCTGCTGTAACAGGCGTCTGCACTGGAGGCCCCATCTTGCTGGTACGGCCTCATGCTACTGGTAGTGACAAGGACACTGGCAGAACACAAAACTAGAGAAGAATCAGCCAGGAAGGATAAGAAGAGAGCAACTGTCTGTGACCACCACATGCCAAACCATTCCCTTTTTGGGGATTGTCTTGCTTTTGCCTCTCCATTGTACCTGTTGACACTTTAATTTGATTCACAATCACTTGTGCTTACTAAATGGACAGATTAATATTCCTGAAGTTTAACTGACTAGGTGTTATACTGTGATGATTAAGTGTTGCCTTAATTTTTTTGAGTAGGGTATTTTCTCTCTATAAATTAAGCTAGTTTCCCATAATGCCCCTTAACTGCCTGTACAAATAGAATGTGTCCCTCCCTTTGCCTGTCATACCAAAGCCTCAGTAGAATGAGGTCATTAAAAGAATTTACAGTTTGATGAGGCAATGAGCAGACATGCAACTGGGGGCTCCAGGTTAACTTTTCTACACCTTCTAAATCTAATAAATTGTCAGCAACTTTTCGACCAATTCACATTTTGTACTTCCATAAAGGAGTGTTACAGCATAATTACACTTGTTGTAACATCTATGACAATGACAATAAAGGAATTCTGATTCTGATTCTGAATCTTCTGATTCTAACAACTTAAAGCAGAAACAGTCGACAACAACAAGCTGACCTTCAAGCATCTTGGCTAAGACAGCTACCATGGCCTTCACCGCATCAGCCGACAACAGGAGCAGCGCTGACCCAATCAAAAAGAAAGGCCTGGAGGCTCTAGTCAGTTGACTCCCTGGGACAACAATTGACATCATTTAACAACTGCCTCACTAAAACTGGAGCCTTGGTGAGTGAAAACTGATCTCCAGGTCTCATTCAAAATGACACCTACTACTTTGACTCACTGCAAAGGACTTCAACAACCAGCACTTTGATACCACCGGCTAGTAGATGCTGATCTTGTTAAAGGGACCCAAACTCACAAAAGCCAATGTGTAAACATAAATGGACAGTAAAAGTGAACCTGAAAAGCAAATGTCTTTAACATCTCTGTAAGTTTGTATGCACTTAATAACCTGGTGTGGAATCAGTATGAGGTATGAATATGTTTGACAGTCAGCAGTTGCATTGCAATTTCTTATTCTTTGATGTTACTACTGTAACATTTTTATTTAGACATACTTGTCAAAGACTACTTTTTTGTAGTCCAGATGTTAGTGTGGGTGAGGTGCTGGTCTCTGTGAGAGTGAGATGGTTTATGTGATCCTACTGCTAGTTCTAGGTCTTAGGATGAGCTTAGGAATGTTTGATGTGTTTCTTAGCTCTCTGTACTGAGAGTTTTGTTCTTGGGGAAAATGAGTGTATGGTCCTACAGGTCTGTTTTTGTCTCATTTTTCCCCCTTTCCCTTTCTCCTTTCAAAAAGGCTCTATATTATCTCGTCATATAATGTTTGGCTATGGCTAATGTAACAGAAAGCTGAGGAGCATGTCTGAGGTATGTCTCTTGGAATGTGAAAGGGATCAATGGCCCAGTCAAGAGAGATAGATTTTTTTTCCACCTAAAACACCTCAAAACCCAGGACATTTTGTCTGAAAACCAAGGATCACCATAGGTTAAAGGAAGGTTGGCTGAACCTTCCGCTCCAATTTTTGTTGCACATCAAGGGGTAAAGCTTTTTAAATACATAAAAAGTATAGTTTAGCCCAACTAATGTCATAGCTGACCTGCAAGGCTGTTTTGTGATAGTTTCAGGTTCCCTCACTAATGCTGCTGTTGTTCTTGTCAATCTCCACCCAACTGGTATGATGAAGCATTCACTGGAAAGGTGATTTCATTTTTACCTCACCTCAACTCTCTAAACTGTGCAATAGATCCATTATTATAAGTCTTGCAGTCCCTTTTCCAGAATGGCCAAAAACAATCTCATTGTTTATGAATCCAATAAGAAGAAAATGTTCTCCCTTTACTCACAGAATTACTTTTTTTATGGATAACTATTTTCTCTTTGCTGCCAATAGCACAGAATATTCAAGTGAAGCTCAGCGCAAGTTCAATCAGGAAGACCTTTCTGTGCTTATTCATTCACAATTCTCCCTCTCTCACTCCCACTGCTTCCTCCAATCAGCTGCCACCGGGCATGCACTCTTCTAGCTGTCCTATCGTAATTAGCCACGATCATCAGCACCCATCCTTCAATCCTCATCTCTTCTCACCTCCTCTACCACCACCAGCGTCTAGACCCCGGGGGGGGTTCCCTAATTGGATACGGATCCATCACCCTCCTCATAGCTCTCCATCTCAAAGGGGTCTAATCGCCAAAGACTTTTCACATTTTCACATTTCATTCTCATGTGCATTTGTAATTAAATATTTTCTTTCCTAACCAAAAAATGTGTCTCTCCTGATTGAACTATAGTTACATCAGATCACGCTCCATTGTTACTTGACCTCTCATTCATTCTCTTGTCCCCCCTTTATTTGAGATCCTTAAGAGGTTTTGAATTGATTCCAAAATTATATCCTGGATAATACTTTTATATATTTTATTTAAGGTTTCCCTAAGTACTAATGTAATAAAGTCCCAGTAATTCACACCAGGTAGAGGATCTCGCCAGGGGTGCCCCTTATTTGCTTTGGCAATCGAACTTCTGTCTGTTGCACTTAAATCTGTTGGTTTTGGTCATGAAATCCTCTAGGGCTGTACCCAAATATTCGGATATTCGAATATTCGTTTCTATGGGTAGGTATTCGTGATGAAAATTTGGTATTCGATATTCGTTTTTTTATTTACTTTTTTTTTTTTACATATTTTTTTGGTGCTAAATGTAGTCTTTTTGTTGTTGGTAAATGTAGGTTATCAATAAAAATCNTTTTGTCAACATTTGTTTCCCCCGTTTTGTACAATAAATTATTGTTTAAAGTTTCAACAAGTTTCTTTTGGAGTGCGTGACACAAGTGTGTTTTGAAAACAGCCGCTGACTGTCACCCACTCAATGCATCAGTACCTTCAGATGCCATGACAGTAATAGCCAATAATGTCAAAATATCATTTACAGACCGATTTAACAGACGATCACTGCTGCCCGACCCGCAGGTCCATTTGCGGGTCCCACGGGTTACGGGTCGACCCGCACATCACTACTCAGCTCAGTCTATAAAGGCTGTATACACAACAGTAAGGCTATAGACATTATATTCTATTCAGGCCGGCACAACCAGCAGCACATTGGCTCTACAGTGCACGGCACTGCTGATTAACCATTTTATTGCAGCACAGAGTGTCTGCCAGCAACCAATTACTTGCAGAGGCTTCCAATTTAATCAGAAGACAAATTAAACAGGATGACTAGCCAATGTGAAAATCAAAAGAAAGCATAGAATAATGTACTGAAGGAGACTGTTGTGCCATCACATTTTTTTGTGGTTTGAGAGCAAAGATCCGGTCGCCGTTGTGCAAAACTCCGCAATACAATTAGGTCCAAAAAAAACCCAGAGTCCCGGAGTCCCGGAGTCCGCTTTTTGTACCTCTTCAAATGTCTGCCCGTCTTTTTATGCGAATCTTTTTACTGTACAATAAACAAACTTGAAATTTGCTCTTTTTTATGGAAAGGCAGGAAAAGTCCTGCATGTAACATTTGGTTGGACAAATTTATGGAAAATGACATTAAATGATATTTGCTGTTCAACTTTATGTCCAGGTATCTCTGTATAAATAATAAAAGCTAAAATGAATACACTTTTTACTACAGTTGTGACACTACATTGAACACAGTTTCTGAAGTGCTGGTGAGTCGAGCTGCTATCAGTTAGCTGCAAACTTACCACTGTATAGCTGTACAACTAACTGGTAATGCATTCCAACATAAACAGTAAGATGTCAGATGAAGGACAATCTATCCTAAAGGAATATAATTCAGTTTTATTTAGATATTAGATGGAAAAATGTCAATATGCGCTGGATTATGCCTGTTTTCCTTTTTTTTTTTTTTAAGATATTTTTGGGGACATTTTTGCCTTTAATTGATAGGAAAGCCAAGCACGAAGGGAGTAGAGAGAGAGGGAATGACATGCAGCAAGGGGCCACAGGCTGGTGTAGAACCCGGGCCGCTGCGGCAACAGCCTTGTACATGGGGGGCCTGCTCTATCCACTAAGCCACCGACACCCCCGTTTTCCTATTAACATGATGCCATCTTTGACTTCAATATTCTATGTTAAAGATTATCTAACATGTGTTAATCAGTGTGCATGAATTAAGTAACTGAGGAGTAGATATTAAAGCCACAAGCAGCATTAATCGGGTCCAAGCAGATTGCAAGAATTTGAATGTTTGTTTCTTTTTAAATTGACAAGAAACAAAACTCTTGATATTCTTTAACATTATTGTTGCTGGTCATCACTATATGCTAATACTCTGTTGACATTCATTCAAATTAACACAAGAAATTTGTGCTCTAGATAACAGATCAGCACTCAGTGAATTACCTCCTAAGCCCTATGAGAAGCTTTTATGGCAAGGCTTAACTATACAGACCAATAAGCAATGATAACTAACACATCTTTGGGGTCATCAGGTAGGAACCTCCTTTCACCAGTGTTTCGTCTAGTTGGTCCCACGACACCTCCAGGAGGCTAGACAGTGATCTCTGGCATCCCAGAGACACTCCCCTAATGCCAACTCTCACTCCTTCCCACACCGACCCAACAACCTCCTTTACCTTACATTACACATGGCTTTCTCAGCCCAAACAGCACTGCCACCTTCAACAAACCCAGGTTCGGTTTATGCGAGCTCCAGGTAGTTACCGTGCCGATACTACCTTTCCTAGCACATTCACCGTACCCTATTTCACACGCTACATATCATAACTCCAATATAAACTAAAGTTAAGGGAGATAGAAAAGATTAACTCACAGAATCAGCAAACACACTCACCTTGCCGCATGGTCTCAAACAAAAGGGATTCAAATAGGCCACTCCCACACTTAAAAAACATTCCTCTTCCTGGATTTTCTCCTGACAGGACTGATTGGTGGATCTCTCCACCTGATCTCAAGGAGTTATGTACCCTGCCTAGTAAGTCCCCCTGCTGGCCCCTAACTAATATTATTCCTCCTCATCCAAATCCACTGACTAGATCTAGCTGTTTCATCTGACATTTCCTTCACTGTCTTCCTCACACTCTGTCCCCGCACTCCGAGTTCCCCCAGGAGTGAGACAACTGATCTTGCTTTGAATCCCCTACACCCCACTTCCACTGGACAAATCCAAGTTTTCCACCCTCGCTGCCCAGCTTCCTTCCTAAGTCTACATACCTAAGCTTTTTTCTTTCATAGGTTTCTTCCACCAAGTCTTCCCAAGGAACTGTCAGCTCAATGAAACAAACTATCTGTCGACTCACTGACCACAATACTATGTCCGGCCTCTGATTGGTACAAACTATTTCCTGGGGAACAGCAAGCATTCCCCCTAAATCTACTTGCATTTCCCAATTACAAGCACCTTTGAGGCGGCCACACCCTTGCCTCCTTACTAACTTATCACTTCTGTATTTCTCCCCCTCACAAACAAAATATGCTTTAAGGTTGCAGTACCTAAACACAATGGGCATGATGGGTCCCCATTTACCCACAGTTTTAGGTTCTGAGGGGTTGGTAAAACATCGTATGTAGCCCCTACCAGGAATCTAATACAATTCTCCTCCATATTCCACATGTCCCTCCAACTATGCTTCTTCTCTTCACTTTCCCAATTCAACCACTGTCCCTGCTTAGCCTGGGCCACTACCTTTGCACTCCTTATTATCTCCTGCTGTCTACGTATCTGTTCCACAACCAGCTTGCTTTTATCTTTGGGACCTGCTTTATTCCATACTGGTTTGCCTGAGCCAAGTCCCAGGCCTCCACAGCCAAACTGAACATTACCTACAATCTCTGCATGCCTAAGAGCTGCCTCTACCTCCTGAACTGCCAATCTTGGCTTCCATTTCCTCCCCTTGGTTGGATTTGGAACCACACTCCTAACTACCATGTCAATTTGTTATGCTGATCTGTTCTGTACGACATCTATTGCACGTCTGTCCGTCCTGGAAGAGGGATCCCTCCTCAGTTGCTCTTCCTGAGGTTTCTACCGTTTTTTTTTCCCTGTTAAAGGGTTTTTTTGGGGAGTTTTTCCTTATCCGCTGTGAGGGTCATAAGGACAGAGGGATGTCGTATGCTGTAAAGCCCTGTGAGGCAAATTGTGATTTGTGATATTGGGCTTTATAAATAAAATTGATTGATTGATTGATTGATTACTCCCAGATAACAACAGCTCTGTTCTGACCTTGGTACATTTAAATTCCTCTTTTAAACTAGATACTGGCAGCTGAAGTATCCCTTTTCCATACAATGCAACACTACTTAAGACACCTAGGAGTGCCCGACCACTTCCTAATATAGGAGCTAACTGACCTTTCAATTCTCTCCACAATGGATATTGGAATTTCATAAATTGACAGTGGCCACATTAACCTGGCATATATGAATCTACTGTCAGAAACATTTGGTTATGACCTTCACATGACTACATATGTATTAGATTTTTTATTTTGTTAATGATCTGGAATGCATCCCAAGTCTATTAATACACAAATAGTCCTATTATGTGAAAAGTGTAACTACAATTATCTTGGAAAATGCAAAGATTCAGACTACCTTCAGGACTGCACAAACAGGGTTTGAAAACTTTGCATTCAAAGACAACAACCTTATTACTTAAACTACTCAGCAGGTCATTGTGGATCACAGATTTTTTTTTTTTCTTCAAAGATTATTTTTAGGGCTTTTTGCCTGGAGAGTGACAGGAAAGTGGGGAGAGAGATGGGGTATATGTGTCAACTCAGTCACAACACTGAATGGTGAAAACTGAACTACGAATCCCTGAAGCTGATTATGAGATATAATCTTTTCGCATTTGTGGCACCCTCTATTGGCAGAATATCCCAAGACTGCTCAGTGAGGCTCAGACAAAGCATCTGCACATGTGCACCAACTTTGGTTACAAGAGCTTAAGCCATTTTTTGATTTATGAGTACTTGTTTAATGACAAATCTTTAAAAATGTACAACTTAAAAACAGTTTGACTTGTTGAAATTTCCTTGATAGATTTAGATAAGCAATTCCTGTAGATTATCCTGAAAAAAAATTTAAGTTCGAAATATATTCGAATATATATATTTTTTATAAGTTCGAACCTAAATTTGATAATTCGAATATCATTAATAATTAATGAATACTATCAATAATGTTGTATATCACGGCGAATCCCGTTCAGGCGGAGATGGCTCACGCACAAGCCGGGCCAGAGAGGGACGCAGCGACAGAGGGAGAGGCGCCGACGGAGGGAGAGGCGCCGACGGAGGAGCCCACTGCGCCAACACCACCCACTGCGCTGTCTACGATGTGTGACCTGTTTGGGGAGACATATAGGGAGAGTGTTGCACCTGCTGCGTCCCTTCCTACCCTTTTTGAAGAAGAGATGAAATGTTACCAGAATGAGACACCACTACGAGCCGACCAGGACCCACTCTTGCAAGTATCCAAACATTGCTCAGATAGCGAGGCAGAAGTTGGTCATACCTGGCACTTCAGTGAGGTCAGAACGGGTGTTTTCATCCAAGTGTCACGTTCACGTCAGCAATAAGCATCTTATTTTTTTTTTTTTTTTTTTTTGTAGAAAAAATAATAATAATAATAATAATAATAAATTCGAATATTATTCAAACTCTACTAAATTAATTCGAAAATATTTCGACAGGAGGGGATGGCGGTGCATGAATGGATTTACCCCTCCCACTTGTGGTAGATGATATTTCTTATCCCGTGCGAATTGGCCATTAATATTACCAACGTCCTGTGGTAAAGTGACTTACCCCACATGCCCATGTAAAACTAATCCCGTCCGAATAGTACTTAAACCATATTTCAGATAGTCAGTCAGTGAGTGTCATTTAGAAGAAAAAGAAAGAAAGAAAGAAAGAAAGAAAACAACAGAACTCCAGCAATGAGTGTGCTACCTGGACCCCTAATTAGTAATTTCTGCACAAAAACATTTTTTTCCCTTGAGATTAAATATAGTTGACTTGCTCTCAACTTTCTCTACTCATATATTTTGCTTATTATTCTTAATATCTCTTAAATATACTTACACTCATGTAGCCTTTATCTAAACTAAGCACAAAAAGTAAAGACATTTGTGTTCGGTAGATTATTTCTTTGTTGTAACAATGCTTCTTGGCAATAAATCCTATACCATTGGAAAGCCTGTTTATTTTCCTTTTAAATGGTGCCACATTTGTAAGGAACATGCATTTGTGAGCAGCAGAGCTGAGTATGTGGGTTGCGCCCATGAAAAATTTGCCAAATCTCCTCTACCAATGCCAAACAGCTTTTTTTGCTGTTGCTATTTACTCTTGTTTGGGGTTGTTTGGTGGATTGGATGATTGAAGTCTGAAGAAACAAGACATATTGGCAATTTAACAATTCATTCATTTAACAAACAGGAGCCTCAGTAGCATGTGGAAGAACCATACACAGCCACAACAGCCTGGCACCTTCTCCTCATGCTGGTCACCAGCCTGGTCACACACTGCTGTGAGATGGCATCCCATTCTTCAACCAGCATTTGTCGCGAGTCAACCAATGTGGTTGTGTTGGTCACTCTGACACGAACAGCACGCCCAAGCTGATCCCACAGGTGTTCAATGGGGGTGAGGTCAGGACTGCTGGCAGGCCATTCCATCCTCTCCATTCCTAAATTCTGGAGGTAGTCTCTGATAAACCCCACTCCCCATTCGGTCCCAGACTGTGGAGATATGGGATTGCCACTGGTTGCAGAATTTCATCTCGATATCTCTCTGCATTGAGATTGCCTCCAATGATGACAAGCCTCATTTTTCCAGTGGGGGAGATGCCGCCCCACACCATCACACTTCCTCCACCAAAAGATGTTACTCTATAGGTGCAGCAATCAGCAAAGCATTCTCTGCATCTTCTCCACACTTTGACCCTATGATCCAACTGCTGTAGGCAGAATTTGGACTCATCGCCGAGTCGTTCCTCCAAATGTTCAGGTTCCAGTGCATGTGTTCCCGACACCAGCGCAAACGGGCCTGACAGTGAAGGGCAGTCATGACAGGCCTCCTGGCAGCCCTATGATCCTGGAGGTGGCTGTGTGCAGTCTGTTCCAAATTGTCAGCACCTGTGGGTACCAGAAGTTCAAAACAAGAGTCAATAGCAACAGCAAAAAAAACTGTTTGGCATTGGCAGAGAGGATTTGGCAAATTTTTCATGGGTGCAACCCACATACTGAGCTCTGCTGCTCATCCCACAAATGCATGTTCCTTACAAATGTGGCACAATTTAAAAGGGAAATACACAAGCTTTCCAATGGTATGATTTATTGCCAAAAAGCATTGTTACAACAAAGAAATAATCTACCAAACACAAATTTTCTTACTTTTTATGCTTACGTAGTTTATTTATTGTCTCCATCTGAACATTTTGTGCCACAGAACACACTGTATTATTTTTCATCTCATACATTACACTTACATGGTGTTGCAAGGTGTTACAAAGTTTCTTATTTTTTTAGGAACCATTGTATGCTTCTTTTACAGTCAGCCTAAGCAACCCCACTCCTTAAAGACAGCTTCCTGTATGTCATGTAGTTTTGGACCACTCAAAGCACTTTATGCTACATGTCACATTCACCCACTCACATAAACATTCATACACTGGTGGATGAGCCTGCCATGCAAGGTGCCAACCTGCTCAACATGATCTAATCTAATGCTCATTCACAACGTATTCGCATCCATTGGCACAGCTTATGGAGGCAGTATCTTTGCCAAGGACTGCATGCATAACATGACAAACGAAACTTAAAAATTGAACTGAACTGGTTCTCAGTGGTTAAAATTGTACATATTTTCTAAAATGAATGTACAAGAGTCACTTCAAACATTTATTGCCTGCCACAGACTTTTATCATCTGTTCTCTTCCTTACTGCCTCACAGTGAGATGTTGTTGAAAACATATGGTGGTATTAAGCCTGACTGCATGAGCACTTGACATGACTTTCAGTAAAAAGATATACAATAAAACATGAAGAGATGAAGAGAAAGCAATCTTTGCAATCAGACTGACCTATGACACAGATGTAAAAGGCTGCAACAATATCCGCCTCTCTTGAGAGTCTCGAGGCGAAGGGGTCACCATGGAGGAGATAAACAGGGATGTACGGAGGGTGCGACGATGTCTCGTTCTCCATCACTGACAGCAGTGGGAAATGTCCTGTGAAGTGGAGGAAAAGGCTAAGACAATGAAGCTGCTTCCTCAAATGAAAAACAATTCACACACACAGGCATCAGGTAAACACATAGACCACGGAACCGGGGGGGCCAGGGGGGCCATGGCCCGGGTAACTTTTGTACTCTGACATAGAGGGCTGCATTGGGATTGGGTCCCGCCGGGTCCCCATTAAACAGTAGAAGAAGAAGAAAAGAAGAAGAAGAAGAAGATGTAGCCTAGCGACAGGATGTCAACACAGGAACTTGGTGCACATCCATGAGCATTTCCACTCCATATTTATTCATAAATGGACGAATATGCCCTGAACCAGCTTTCATACCAATTTGCCGCTTGCTCCACCTGTCTGTCTGTCTGTCTGTCTGTCTGTCAGCTCCATCTGTCATGAGACAAACATGAAAGAAGACGTGCAGTTTATTGTGTTTCACCGGCGACGAGCTGTCATTACGCACGACTATTACGCACGTCTGCGCGCTCTTTATAACTCACTATGTGAACCTATGTTGCATAATAAAAATTTGCGCCCTCGTAATTTTTAACCGCGCCCTCAGCAACTTCATCCTGGCGCCGGGCTTGCCTTAACTGCGTGATTATATAAAGGTAGAAAAATAAATAAATACAGAGGAGGAGAACAGAATATGAAACAGCCTTTATTTCATTAAAAACTAAATGAAAACAACGAAATAGGAGCGCTATTCCTGACCAGTGCGTCAAAAGACATGCAGGCCAGGGAAACGAAACAAACAACCCCATGAATCTCTTTATTAATAGCCTATAAAATGACGTGTTTTCTCCTGCGGGACGGGAGAAGACACAAAATCAATGCATCTCTATTATTGTGCGGGCATAAATTCTCAGAGTTTTGCGGGAGCGGGCGGGAGTGGACATACACATTGCGGTTGCGGGCGGTAATGGTCAGAAATTCAGCGTTCTGGTTACTTTTCAGTAACTGCGCAGCTGCGCTTGTTTTGTTGTTGTGTGTGTGTGTGTGTGTGTGTGTGTGTGTGTGTGTGTGCGGCTCTGCACATCAGTCTGATATGAGTGCTGACTTGTGATGATAATGAATATGATGTTGATTTAGATTCAAGGCAGCAAGATGAGTTTTGGTTGTGGTTGTGGACTGGATGTACTTTGTTGTTTGCTATAGTTTCATCTGTGCGTTTATGTGTAAATAGGCTTGGCCTGTTGTGTGTGAATGTTAGAGTGGGATCAGAGGGGTTAATCTGAGCAAGCATGTGTTCGTGTTCATGCGTGTACTGTAGATGTGACTGTGTGGCGTCAGAATAAAAAAAGTGCTCCACAACGTTATTTAATACATCAGTAATATTGTCTGTTTCAATGCATATGCCCCCCCACCCCCTCTGCGTGACTTGAAATTATGCCCCCCCTTGTTCAGATGCGTTCCGCGGTCCATGGGTAAACAGGACACATGATTATTACATTAATGAACCTATATTATGCAGTGTATAAATTGCAAACACATACATGCAGGCGTAAAATCATTCATAACATCTGCTAGTGTCCAAATGTCGCTGACTGTGTTGTCCAGAGTGGGGCACTGACTTATGCACTGGTGGTATGATGTACGTTGTGGAGCGAGCACACACACACACACACACACACACACACACACACACACTTAAGAATAGCATTAATTAACAACTAACAAACTAACAGTATCTTACAGTACTACTCCTATGTGCTGCCACCCACCACCCATTCCCGTGAGATATGTGTTGGGTCCATTTACTTTTTATATCCCTGCTCACTGTTCTACATTGTGCTAGTTCTGCTACTCAAGATTCAATATCTGTCCTCCCTCAGAGAAGTAAGAAGACCTGGGAAGTTATAATTGGCACCTGCAATTAAGGTAACAGTCTGATTAAACTCTTTAGAAGACTCTTTAAAAAATATGTTCTTGATAATTTTTAGACTTGACTGGGGCAGGGTCAGTTCACTGACACAGTGTGAAAAGAAAACATAATTAGGAATGAGATTAACAAAATGCTGTGTCCAACATGTCCAAGCTGTGCAATATAATGGTTATCATCAACCTGGTGTGCACAAAGCAACCCTGTAACTGTACAGGGCATTATTAGACATTAGATGATTCTGCTAAATATATACGTACTGTATAACTTTTTTTTAACCAAGTATAAGTCTCACTGAGACTAAAAATCTCTTTTTCAAGAGGGACCTGGCCAAGTGGGCAACGTGTTTGACTTTAGAATATAAACACAAGCAGTACAGTCAGACAATACAACTGTCACACAATACACGAGTGAACAAAATATCCAGTTAAAATGTATTACAAATGCAGATATAATACATAAAAAGACAGAATTGTCTGTAATGATTTCAGTGAACAATTTGGAGCAATCACAATGAGGGCAACATTTTCTCAGTCTTCTGTACTGTACTTAAATGTACTTTAATGTACTTAAATTTCCCCATCATTATCAGCTCCAACATTTTCAGGTCCCTCTGAACGACATTTCAGGAAGAAGGAATGCTTTTCTGCCTAGTGCTGTTCTAACCCTGCAGGGGACCAACATTATTAATACCAATATTGTCAGAGTGACCTTTTAGGCCCCTAGCCCTCTTATACTGATTGATGCTAGTTGTGCAAGATCTACACATATGACACTGGATGAGATGTGCATCACTGTCCAATCAGATGTATGAAATTAGAGGATGCAGATGGAGCGACCATTTCCATCCTGATGCACGTACAGAATAGAATAAGATATACCACATAGTACATGTTATATTGTAATATTCTACATTTACAACTTTCTAATGTTAGTTAGGAGCTCAACTGTATTACTGTACCACAAAGGTAGGCTACACAATGTGATGTTTCATTTACTCAACTTTTTCTCTCAATGACAAGGTTGCTTTTGAGGGCTCCTATTTGTAGAACAAATTAAACAACAAGATGCTGCACACACTGTATTTTTAAGATCTTTCAACTGTAACATGACAAAGAACATTAATAGAGAGACACCAAAGAGTGAAGTGAATATATTTCAAGTCTAATCCTGGTTGCACTACAATTCAAAAATTCAGTCTGGCGCTATGGGAGACGGCTGTCTCTCCAGTAGCTCTCCAGTTTTAGCTCTTTTTTCCTATCTTTGCTACCTTTTTGCTCTTCTCACGAAGACATTGTGTGTTTTATACATATCCCCTGGATATTTTTAACTTTCCAACGCCACCAGGAGCCAGTTTTCTCACTTATTCAAGAGAGGAACTACTGGCTCTGAAAACAAAGAGACAAGCCGGGATACGACACCCCATCCCGGAAGGCTAGGCTATCGGACAATCGGAGGCACTACAAACCATCCATTCCCTCTGTGATCATGGGGAATGCGAGCTCACTGCCGAACAAGATCGACGAGCTGTCCGCACTGAACAACCGGCGGATTTACTGTGAGAGCAGCTTGTTTATCTTTACGGAGACGTGGCTAACCCACCTCGTACCGGACGCTAACGCGGACCTGCTGGGATTCACTGCTGTGAGAGCTGACAGAGACACTAAAGCGTGCGGGAAAAGCAAAGGTGGGGGACTCATCATGTACATTAACAACCGCTGGTATAACCCAGGACATATCTCCGTAAAGACGGTCTTGTGTTGCTGGGACCTCGAGCTACTAGCCGTTAGCCTGCGGCCATATTATCTGCCGAGGGAGCTTAGTCACGTGATCACCATCTGTGTTTACATCCCTCCGACAGCGGACGCAGCCACTGCATGTGAGAAGATACACTCCGTCACAACAAGGCTGCAGACACAGCACCCTGAGGCATTTATGATCATTTCTGGGGATTTTAATCATGCAACTTTGGACTCTACTTTGGCTGCTTTCCACCAGGTTGTGGACTGTCCAACAAAAAACAACAGGACAATCGACTTGCTGTATGTTAATGTGAGGGATGCATACAGAGTCACACCCACCCCCCCTCTAGGGAGGTCTGACCACAACCTGGTCCACCTACAGCCACAGTACACCCCCCTGGTCCAAAGGCAGCTGGTAACCACTCACTCCATCAGGAGGTGGTCCCCTGAAATGGAAGGTGCCCTGAGAGACTGCTACAACACCACAGTCTGGGATGAGCTGATCAACCCGCACGGTGAGGACATAGAGGGGCTGACACACTGTCTGACGGATTACCTTAACTTCTGTGCAGACGTGGTCTCCCCTACCAGGACTGTCCGCTGTTACCCTAATAACAAACCATGGGTAACGCAGGAAGTCAAAGCTGTCCTCAACAGGAAGAAGGCTGCCTTCAGGAGCAGAGACAAGGAGGCGATGACGGCAGCACAGCAGGAGGTGAAACACTGCGTGAGGGAAGCAAAGGACAGCTACAGGAGAAAGGTGGAGCAGAAGCTGAAAGAAAACAACATGAGGGAGGTCTGGGAAGGTTTGGAAACCATCACAGGCCATAACACAAAGACCAGGGTCATAGGGGGGACAATAGAGAAGGCGAACGAACTTAACGACTTCTTCAACCGGTTCAACCAGCCCATGCAAAACATGCACGAGTGACGTAGACACAGCTTCCCGGCAAAACTTTGGAAGCTGTTGTGATGGTAAGACGTGTTTTGGTGCTCTTCCTGAGTTAGCATGCATAATATTAATCTGTTGTGGCTTAAACTGTATGAAACGTAGTAATATACATTTGTTGACATATTTCTGAATCTTTGTTGATGTTTTTGGTCCGTAAGACGGCCATTTTTTGTGTTAAATCCGCCTAATTTGCGTGCCCTCTGACTCGCTGCAGGAGACTGTCGGAGCCTGTAGCTGTGCATGTGTGTGCTGACTGCCCCTGTGCTACTTTTCATAGGTGCGTTATAGTATTGTTAGTGCAATAATTTGATTATGTGTAATAATTTCATTGTTGTGCACAAAAGTTCTGTGTCACTTGAACTGCATTCATATTGAAGTAGTAGTTTAGTAAAAGGGAATAAGGTTTCTGAATATGCATTTTTATTTTTTGCTCTTACTCTGAAGAAATGCATACATGTACAGTTAATGTGCATACATTTTATTTGTGGCAATACATTTTATTTGTGGCAATATTTTATTTATTTTATTTCATTTTATTTTACTGGAACACACAAAAAAAAAAAACTTTGGAAGCTGTTGTGATGGAGACTGTCGGAGCCTGTAGCTGTGCATGTGTGTGCTGACTGGTGGACACTGGTGGAATCCAAATCACGGTTCACAAACGCAACATTCCAAGTACTCCAAGGCAGTAATGGCAGCTTACTTGGCTATGACACTGCCAGTCAACTGGGACTAATCAAAGTTGCTAACACACTCCACACAGCTCCACAGCAGCCAGTGCAGCCTACGACAACCTCAAACCAGACAGACGTGAATGCAGTAGGTGATCTCCTCACTGAGTATGCTGACCTCTTTTCATGGGGTGGGAAAATTAAAGGGCGTTCAAGTCAAGCTGCACATAAGGAAAGACATTCCTCCAGTCACGCAACCTCACAGAAGAGTACCGTTTCATGTCAGGAAGCGAACTGAAGCTGAACTACAACGCTTAGAGGAACTTGACATCATCGAGAAAGTGGACGGGCCCACTCCATGGGTTTCTCCAATTGTTCCTGTTCCAAAGCCAAAAGACCCAGAAGGAGTGCATGTTTGTGTGGACATGAGGATACCAAATCAAGCCATCGAATGAAAAAGACATCTTACACCTACAGTAGATGACATAATACAAGCGCTCAATGGAGCCAGGTTCTTCACAAAACTGGATTTAAACTGTGGGTATCATCAGCTGGAACTGGAACCATCATCACGATATATCACAACATTCTCCACTCATGTAGGACTGCAACGCTACAAAAGACTGAGTTTTGGAGTTTCCTCGGCAGCAGAGGTATTTCAAAATGCCATTCAGCAAGCCCTGGATGGTATCCCAGGAGTCATCAACCTGAGTGATGACATTTTGGTGTTTGGCAGAACGAAGGCTGCCCATGATCAAGCTCTAAGGGCAACATTTCAGCGACTTAAGGAGAAGAAACTAACTCTCAACCAGGCCAAATGCTCCTACGCACAAACCACTCTGGACTTCTTCAGCTACACATTCTCAGATGGAGGTTTCTCACCTGATCCCTAGAAGGTTCAGGCACTGCATGATGCTGCTGCCCCAACCAATGCCAGCGAGGTCCGCAGTCTTCTTGACATGGCAAATTACAGTGCCCGCTTTATCAAAGATTTTGCCACTATAACTCAACCTTTGAGGGAACTTACCAAAAAAAATGTTTCCTGGACTTGGACAGAGGAACACCAGAAGTCCCTTGATAAAATGAAACAAAGTCTAACAAGTCATGCTGTCATGACCTACTTTGACCCGTATAAACTAACTGAACTGGTGGTTGATGCAAGTCCAGTGGGTCTTGGGGCCATGTTGCCACAGAGAAGTGGCCCACATGAACCAGCCAGAGTGATAAGCTACGCAAGCAGAACCTTGTCCCCCATCGAGCAAAAATATTCACAAACAGAACGTGAGGCTCTCGCCATTGTGTGGGGCTGTGAACATTTTCACATGTATTTTTATGGGGCACCATTTACCCTTGTCAGTGACCAAAAACCTTTGAAATGGATTTTCAATAACCCCAAATCCAAGCCGCCTGCTCGTATAGATGCTGGAGTCTACGTCTTCAGCCTTAGAACTACACAGTCCGATACAAATCTGGCAAGGACAACCCAGCAGACTACATGTCACGCCACCCCGCACATGTGTCATGTCTTTCAGGATGTTTCAAACACCGAACAACAAGTGGAAGAATATGTGAACTTTGTTACTGCAAATGCTGTCCCTAAGGCAATGACACTAACAGAAATTCAGAATGCAACCAAAGCTGCAAAGCAGCAATTCTTTACAAGTCAGGGCAATATCACTTGCACACGAAGGCCACCAGCGGCTGGTCAAAACAAAAAAGCTGATCAGGGAGAAAGTCTGGTTCCCTGGCATTGACAGACAGGTAGAAACCATGATAGCTAGCTGCATCCCATGTCAGGCCGTTGTGCCCAATCACACACAAGAACCTCTCCGCATGTCTGAGCTGCCATCATCACCATGGGAAAAAGTTGGTGTAGACTTCTGTGGTCCATTCCCCTCTGGTGATTACCTTTTGGTGGTCATTGATGAATACTCCAGGTATCCAGAGGTAGAATTTCTGCAGTCCACCTCAGCCAGAGCCACAGTTCCTAAACTTGATAAAATATTCTCGACACTGGGAATTCCGCTTGAGGTCAAAACAGATAATGGCCCACCCTTCCAAAGCTCAGAATTTGCAGATTTCGCAACATACCTGGGCTTCAGACATAGGAAGATAACTCCACTCTGGCCTCAGGCCAATGCAGAGGCTGAACGTTTTATGCGCACCCTTGAAAAGGCTATACGTGCTGCACATGTTGAAGGCCGCCCATGGAAACAGACTCTGTACGCGTTCCTCCGCAATTACCATGCCACGCCTCACTGCTCGACTGGAATAGCTCCTGCTGATGTGCTGTTTGGGAGGCCCCTTCAAATCAAGCTACCTGGATCTCCTCTTCCCTTCCAGTCTCCGACTAATGTGCCACTACGACAGGCAGATGCCCTGGCAAAGAACAGGATGAAACAAAATGCTGACTGGATGTGCCATGTTGCTCCTTTGGCTCTGAGAGTGGGCGACATGGATGGTCCTGTGTTGTCAAAAGAAAGAAGGGGAGCTATGCCCTGCCTACAACCCCGACCCATACAAGGTCATTGCTATCAAAGGTTCCATGGTGACAGCCAAACACAACGACCATGTCATCACCAGAAACTCATCCCACTTCAAGACTCTACCAGCAAATGAAAATCACCCCTGTCAGTCAGGTGGTTTGGTGGACGAGATGTCATGGACTGGACTGAAATCCTTCCTGAACGAACCCCAGAACCCTTAGCCCCTGACCCCCCTGACCCTCCTGGGTCACAGTCACCTGTGCGCAGATACCCAGTCAGGATGAATAGAGGACCCCCATCATACCTCACTGACTTTGAATAATGTGGACAGTTTTCAAAGAAAAAAAAGAGTAAAGAAAGGAGGGTTGTAATGTTCATGATTTATAACATGTGATGTTATGATGTTATAGTTGTTCCACATGTGATGTGTCTTAGGTTGAAAACAGACATTGTTTTATTCAGTCCACAAGGTGGCGTTTTAGTTTCACTGTTTGGTGGAGACTGCAGAAGCAGCGATGTAATCAGAATCAAGATGGTGGCGATAACAGAAATGTAAACAATTGTAACGGAGACTTATAAGTTCACTAAAGAGACTAAAAGCTACTTTTCTGTGTCAGAGTTTTATTCTAGAACTTTACAACTGTCATGGGATGTAACCTGGTCTGCTCTGTTTAACAAAGTAACTCAAACCATTGCCTCTCCATTGTGCACTGGCATCAAGCTGTAACCTCTGGAGTTGAAAAATGAAGCTGACACAGAACTCCCAAAAACTGCAGTTGTTTGAACGGCCACTTGAGGCTGAGCAGGACAGAGGCAGGCAGGGTTGGCAAGGGGAAATAAGTCTGTGAGAAAGTACTGGAGAGTCTTGCATGAGTGGCGAAGAACAATCTGACAAAGAGTGTCCGTATACTGGATGTAAATAATCAGGAACAGGTGAACTGAGCTGCTTTGATGAGGTGTACATGACTGAAGCTGAGTCGCTGAAAAACCAGGATGAATGGGAGGCGGGTCACTGGGCAAGCTGAAATGAGCAGGTGACCAAAAACAAAACCTTATGTTTAATCTCAAAATGGATTAAAAAAACTGCTTCACAGATTGCATATAGGGGCAAGTGTCATGGCGGTGGAGTGGAAGCCTCGCGGACTCCACTCCTTTTGTTTTTTTTTGTTTTTTGTTTTTTGTTTTTTCTTTCTTTTTTTTTTCTTTCTTTTTCTTTTTACCGTCACCCACCCTCCCTGGAGACTAGCCTAACAGCCTTTATTGGAAAAACTTCCTAATATGAGCCAGAGAGGGCCGTGATACACCAAAGTGTGTCAAGGGGAAAGTAAGGAAACAAGCAAGGGGGAGGGGGCAGGTGCTTAAGTCCTGAGTTATATAGTGACAGTGCATGCGGAGAAGAAGGAGGAAAAACAAACAAACAAATAAACAAACAAACAACAACAACAAAAAAAACAACAACAGGGGAGAAACAGGCAGTGCAGCTGATGTATTGTGGCCTTGAGGTGGTTGTGCTCCATGCAGATTATCAAAAATAAACATATACATGTCTACTATACTGTACTGAAA
>NC_065517.1:455460-463513 GCF_006386435.1 Epinephelus moara | reverse complement strand
AGGATAATAAGTCTTGTGTATCGGTGGCTGAGTCGGTCTTCTTCCTCTTATTGGGGTTGTCGGCAGGACCCTCCATGACGCACTCGTAGTAGTAGTGATCGATAAACTCTTCTAGGTCCTCCACTCTGGCTGATGGTGCAGGCTGGAGTTGTCACCCGTTAGGTAATTATATTTGTTTGGCTAGTTTGTTGCCATGTTGAATCTCAAAATCTCACAGTGGTCTCGCGGTCTCACGCTGCCATCCGGTCTCCGGTCTCCACTCCTTTTGTTGATGATCAAAACTTTCAGATCAAACTTTTCAAACCATTAGAGTTCCCTTTCTGAACATCTTTACTAAAGATTAAACAGAAAGATCCCAAGGCAAGCGCAATATCCGAGATGGATGAGATTAAGAAATCGCTGGACGCCCTTATGGGGAAAATCAATGTGATGCAGGATAAAACACTAGTGAATATGCTGAAAGAGGTCAAAGATCTGGTGAAGGAAGAGGTGAAGAGTCTGAAGAAACTGATCAAGGAAAAAGATGATAAGATTGCTGCCCTGGTGCGGAGAGTCGACGATTTGGAACAATATACATGCAAGGATAATGTGGTGATTAGTGGATTGACAACCAGACACTGCTCTTACGCATGAGTTGCCAGCGGGGAGTCAGGGGGCGAGGACGCTCCGCTGACCGAGCTACAGACTCTCGAGGAACAGGTGATTCAATTTTTCCACAGTAAACAAATAGCCATTCAGAAGGAAAGTATATCAGCCTGTCACCTATTGCCAAAGAGAGCCTCAAACAGAGCAGGATAAACGGAGCCAAACATTATCATGCGGTTTGCAAATCGGAAACACAACACGGATCTTCTGAGACAAGGAAACAAGCTGAAAGGGTCAAATGTCTATATGAATGAGCATCTAACGAGAAAGAACGCGGACATTGCCAGATGTGCGCGTTTATTGAGAAAACAGAAAAAAATCAAATCAACGTGGACTAGAGACTGTAAGATATGGATACGTACGAATGGATCATTCCCCGAAGAGGAGAAATCCATTGTTATTCGGGAGATTGAAGAACTGGAAAAATTTCAATGAGACTGAATGGACAAATTGAAACAATCACAGTGAAAGTTTGTCGCTGTCTGTTCAGATTTCATTGCAGGAGTAGTATGGATGTTTTATGGGAAGTTTATGGGCAATAGAAATTTGTTTGGACTGTGCGTGTATTGGTTGGCCGACAGTGACTGGAGCTTTCTTCCGGGTGAGCTGGGGACTTGGAGTGGCTTGGAGCTGCAGGCCTGTCGTGAGTATTAACAAGGGAATGGGCCTATGGAATTGCCGTGCTAGTTGCCCTAGACTGCTTTTTTTTTTCTCTCTTTCTTTCTTTTTTTTCTTTCTTTTTTCTTCTTTTCCTGTTGCAGATGTTGGACTGCGGGGACATCATGGAGGTACAAACGAGTGGAACTCTGGAAACGAGTGAGTTCATTGTCAGTGTTTTGGATATTTCATTTCTTTATGATTTACTCTTATTTTTATACCAATGATGGACTATGAGAGTGACGATCAAGATGTAACGACTGAAGGAAATGATATGACCACTCTTCTAAATTCATATCTAGATTTTAATTATGAAACATTTGATTACTCTGGGAAAAGAACACATGACATGGACTGTGACTTTGACCCAGAAACACATTTTTTTCATACCATGCAAAACGAATGTAGGTATTATACTGNTAAGAAGACTGTATTTGTATGTGGGGACTTCAACATTGATTTATTAAACACACAGGGTCATATGGGTACAACTGACTTCATTAACACCATGTATAGTGTTGGTCTATTCCCAAGGATCACTAAACCAAGTAGAATTACTAGGTCCAGTGCAACTCTAATTGACAATATTTATTCTAACATCATAGATGCAACTGTAGGGGGGTTGTTCATCCAAGACATAAGTGATCACTTACCAATTTTTACAACTTTTCACTATAATCTAAGGGGAAATCCTGGGAAAACACTTAGATTGAGAAATACAGAAACGGTGGAGTCATTAAAAATGGATCTGATGAGACAAACCTGGGAATCTGTTCATGTTGCTGATGTAAACGAGGCTTATAATTCATTTTTAAGTATATTTAAAGAGTGTTATGATAGAAATTGCCCCTTGAGAACACACAGTGATAGAAGTAAAAAAGAAAATAAGCCATGGATATCCAAAACCCTACAGAATGCAGTTAAAAAAATATATATACTATGCAGAGAATTTATAAGAAGTAGAACAGAAAAAGCCGAAAGAAGATATAAGCTATACAAAACTAGATTGACAAAGATAATTAGGATAAGTAAGGAGAATCACTATAGTAAATTAATGGAAGATAGTAGAAACAATATCAGAGAGACTTGGAAAGTAATTAACAGCTTAATTAGAAAGAACACTGGAAAAGCTGATTTTCCCCAATCCATCTTAAAGGGAGATATTCATATTTACAATAAGGAAAATGTTGCAAATGAATTTAATAGTTTTTTCGTAAATGTAGGACCGAGTTTGGCAAGTGATATTGTACAACCAATTAACACGGATGAAGTAAGTAGCCTGACAGAAATAAATGTAAATAGTATGTTTCTTACAGCCATTCATGAAACAGAAGTTATGGTGATTGTCAGTGCGTTTAAAAACAAACGGTCTACAGATAATAATGGTTTTGACATGGCCTTAATTAAGGACACTATAGAAGGTGTGGTTAAATCTCTGACCTATATTTTTAATCTTTAACTCACAACTGGAATCTTTCCAAATGAAATGAAAACAGCTAAAGTAATTCCCTTGTAAAGGTCTGGTGGAAAAGATCTTGTGTCAAATTATAGACCAGTTTCTTTGCTTCCGCAATTTTCAAAAATTCTGGAGAAACTATTTGTTACAAGATTGGATAGTTTTATAGAAAAGTATAACATCCTGAATGAGAACCAGTATGGTTTTAGAACAAACCAGTCTACTGGATTAGCACTCATGAAACTCACGGATGAAATAACCACCGCCATAGACAATAAATTATACCCAATGGGAATTTTTATTGATCTAAAAAAAGCCTTTGATACGATCGACCATGGATTATTAATGCAAAAGATGTACAAATATGGCGTCAGAGGGGTAGCTCATTCCTGGTTATGTTCTTATCTAAGTGATAGATGGCAATATGTCTCTTGTGGTAAAACCGATTCTGTGTTATTAAAGGTAAAATGCGGGGTCGCACAAGGGTCAGTGATTGGGCCAAAACTATTTATTTTGTATCTGAATGAACTTTGTAAAGTGTCGAAATATATGAATTGCATCCTCTTCGCAGATGATACAAATTTTTTCTGTTCTGGGGAACAGTTAACTGATATAATAACCACTGTTGAAAACGAGATGAAACTGGTAAAAAATGGTTTGATGTAAATAAGTTATCTTTAAATACAAGTAAAACAAAATTTATGATATTTGGGAATCGTAAAAATAGATACAATAGTTAAACTGAGAATAGAGGATACAGAAATTGAAAGAGTGTTTGAAACACAATTTTTAGGCGTCATTATGGACCATAAACTGAATTGGAAAATGCATATCAATCATGTTAAATCAAAATTAGCCAAATCAATTGCCATATTATTCAAGGTAAAGGATATGTTGGACCAGCGTGCTATGTATATTCTGTATTGTTCAATGGTTGTCCCTTACATAATGTATTGCCTAGAAATATGGGGGAATGCATATTCTACCCATACTAAACCTATTTTTATCCTTCAAAAAAGAGCTGTAAGGATTATCACAAAATCAAATTACAGAGAACCATCAAATGGATTATTTATTAAATTAAGGGCTTTCAAATTTATGGACTTAGTGGACTACAGAATAGCATTGATAATGTACAAAGCGTATAACAACCTGTTACCATGTAAAATAGTGAGTATGTTTAAAAAAAGGGAATGTAGATATGAGCTCCGAGGGAAACATATGATTGAGAAAATAAAATCCAGGACTAAGATAAAAGATCAATGTATTTCTGTAAGGGGTGCAAATTTATGGAATGCTCTTGACGACGAATTGAAGATGTGCCAGTCAATTTATGAATTCAAACACTTGTTTAAAAGTAAGGTATTTGAAAAATATGAGAAATGTAGTTGATGTTACTGATATTCTGGAATTATATTTGGGATTTTTGTGTAATATGGTATTATTTTCTGTTTAATGTTTTAAATGATTTAATCTGAATGAGCTGATCATGTAAGAAGGGTAGGCGAAAATAAGCGTTAGCTTCAGCCTATGCCTTTTCGGTTTGGTTATTTTCTAGTTATACTGATATTTTCTGTTAAACTGTGTATTTAAATGACCTGACCGAAATAAACATTTTCATTCATTCATTCACAACCTCTATTTACTGCCTCTCCAACATTAATAACCATATGTCCGCAGCGCAGGAGGTGAATTCTCATTGTGTTTAGTGTAGTTTATTATATTAATTTGACATAAAAAACATTAGCTGGTTCCCTTCATGAATGATTTTGGCACAGATATTTCCATTTTTACCTGTCTGCACTAAATTTGTGCACCACTTTGTGCAAAGCCTATGCTCTTATGTCTAATTTGCAAGTGTTGGCAATGTTTTTTGTGTTGGTGTTTGGCACCTCATTGTAATAAGGAAACAATCCACCACTCTCTAAACTCTCCTCCCACCGAGTCCTGCTAGCTAACCAGGATGAGGTTTTCAAATGTTAACATTAGTGAACACCATGAAAAAAGATTGAGAAGATGAGCACCAACTGAACTAACATCCTGCTAGCCATTGTACAATGAACTCACTGAGTCTTGCAGATATAATCTGTAAAACAACAGAAGCAAAATCTACACCCAAAACTACAGTTAAATCATTTCACAACCGGAAACCATGAATTTCCAGAACCATCCCGGATGCCATAAACACAGACACTGCAGCCTGTCTGGAAACATGAACAATAATAAAGCAAAAGCCTACAAATAAGGCAAAAAACAGGTAAATTAAAAGTGGAAGGAGCTGACATGATCACATTTTACTGGAGTTGTAACCTTGTATGATTTCATGTGGCACATGACTGACTGACAAGTACATTAATCTCACATGAGGAGAAGAGATGAGTTGTACAAGATTTAACAGCTAGCTTATGCCATCTCACCAGGCGCAGGGCTTAATTTTTTTGGCACTCAGCTCAGCTGCAATAAAGGTTGAAAGTTTTTGTAGCACAGGCCATAAAATTGGAGCACAAGTACAGAAGTATGGCGTAGGTCTACTGTAGCTTGAGGCTATTTAAATTCAGTGTTACGGGGAGTAAAAAAGTCATTTGATGACCTTTCAAATGAATAAAGAACTTTAAAATATGCAGACTTTGTTTTTATTATCTTTAGGGTTTTTATAGTATTATTATTATTATTATTATTATTATTATTGTTAGGGCCCGAGCAACGACAAAGTCGTCCGCGGAGGACCCTATTGAAATCGTGCGGTTTATTAGGGCCCAAGCGACGACGAAGTCATCCGCGGAAGACCCTATTGAAATCGCGCTGTTTATTATTATTATTATTATTATTGTGATTATTATTATTGTTATTAGGGCCCGAGCGATGACGAAGTCGTCCGAGGACCCTATTGAAATCGTGCTTGTTTATTATTATTATTAGGGCAGACCCTATTGAAATCGTGCTGTTTATTAATATTATTAATATTATTAATTATTATTATTCTTGCGACATTTCGTGTCCCAATTTCGGCCCTTTCCCAAATTTGAAAATGCTTCTAACTCTCCACATTCGTCCGGCCACATCCGAAATTCGATATTTTTGGGCGGTTGCACATGGTCAGCGCGAAATGCCGAAATAGCGCCCCCTACAAATTTTCAAAATACCCTCCCCATTGGGGTTAGTTTGTCGTAGGCAAACGAAATTTGGTACACACATGTACCATACCGAGACGCACAAAAAAGTCTCATAACGTCATGGTGAAATCCCAACAACGCCCCGATATGTTAATATCCCACCTTACTCATAGCGCCCCCCGGTGGTAACAGGAAGTGATCAGTTTTTACTTTAACATGTACTAATGCCACAAACTTGACCGCATCAACTTCATTCCACTTTTAATACATGCAGAACAAGTTGGTGAAGCTACCTTATGAACGCTGTGAAGCTACGTCTAATGGTGTCCATGTGGCGGCGTGGTGACTATCGATCCCTCGCCACTAAATACGTTTGGCATTTTGATGGTTTCAGCGACCTCATCTCCTCATGAAAATGGATACACAGGTCAAGAATGGCAAGCCCTTACATGTGATAGGGGCGTTGCCCATGGGGGGGACAAAATGCCTCTAATGATAGGGGCGTTGCCCATGGGGGGGACAAAATGCCTCTAAAGCGCCCCCTTGAAATTTTCAAAAAACCCTCCCCATAGGGGTTTTTTTGGAGTTGGAACATGAAAATTGGTACACATGTGTATGTTGTCCAGACGCACATAAAAGTCTTTGGCACCAATGGTCTACTCCAAACAGCAAGTCGGCCATTTTTATTTTGACTTGTCATTTTGGCGTGATTTCCACATGTTGTATTTTAACGAACTAGTCCTAGGGATTTCATCCAGTCGACTTCAAATTTTTTACAGATCATCCAGGGACCATGCTGATCAAAAGTTATTAAAAGCTTTTCTCTATGTCAAGGGGCGTGGCCACTATGGCGCCTCCCTCGCCACCAAATACGTTTGGCATTTTGATGGCTTCAGCGTCCTCATATCCTCATGAAAATTGACACACAGGTCAAGAATGGCAAGCTCTTGCATCTGATAGGGGTGTCGCCCATGGGGGGGACAAAATGCCTCTATAGCGCCCCCTAGAAAATTTCAAAAAACCCTCCCCATAGGGTTTTTTTTGGAGTTGGAACATGAAAATTGGTACACGTGTATGTTGTCCATACACATATAGAAGTCTCTGGCACCAATAGTCTACTCCAAACAGGAAGTCGGCCATTTTGATTTTGACTTGTCATTTTGGCGTTACTTACACATGTTGTATTTTCACAAACTAGTCCTAAGGATTTCATCCAAACGACTTCATATTATTTACAGATCATCCAGAGACCATGCTGATCAAAAGTTGTGCTCTGCATGTCTGTAGGTCAAAGGGCGTGGCTGCTATGACGCTGCCATTTTTGATCCATCGCCATGCATATTCAAGCAGCTCTCTCTCCCACATAATTCATCCAAAATGCTTCAAAATTTCTGTACATGATAAGAGCTCCGCCCTCAACGCCTCCATATGCTCGTAGGCAATTTTGCTCATGGCGCCCCCTTGTGGAAACAGGAAATGCTGTCTTTTACACTGACAAACACCAACCTCAAGCTCCTGACCTGATCAACTACATTTTGTGGCCACATGATGATCAAGTTGATGAATCTCCACAGTGAAACACGTGTCCTGTCATGTTGCAGGCTGCCGCGGTGGTGGTGGCGACTTTTCATCCTTCGCCACGGAACATCAACTTGGTATAAATCCTTTGTACGATTTACTCAAAATTTCACGTGTTATGAGGGTCCATCCCTGAACGCACCTGGCCACATCTGGTTACGCTCGTAGCGCCACCTGGTGGATTAATGAAACATTGCGTTTTTTCGCTCCTGCCAGGTTTTTTCTCCCTTCTCGTTTCACGCCACAGCCCCCACGTGCTTCAGGCCCCCACCGTTGCATGGGGGAGCGAGGGCCCGATCACAGCTGCTTGCAGCTTTAATTATTAGGGCCCGAGCACCTAGCGGTGCGAGGACCCTATTGAAATGCAAGGATTTTTTATTATTACTATTATTATTATTATTATTATTCCTCCAAATGAATTGCCTTTTTGGGAGGCTTAACATACCCGAAAACTCATGAAACTTTGCACACATCTCAGAACTGGTGAAAAATTTGATATTTTAAGCGTCTCGTGTGCGGGTTCCAAAAAACGGCTCACTAGCGCCCCCTACAAAAGTTTGAGGAAACAGCCCCTGAAGCTAGTTTAACCTACATGTATGAAACT
>NC_065517.1:449729-454997 GCF_006386435.1 Epinephelus moara | reverse complement strand
CATCAAACATGATGTTGTTTTGAAGGGACAAGGGATGCTTGAAAACTCACCAAATGTGGCATACACATCACAGGTCACAAGTCCTGTTGTCTGATGTGATTTTTGTGCTTTGATGCACCAAGATGGCTCAACAGCGCCCCCTAGAATATTTCAATTAAGCAGCCCCCAAAGCTGCTTTGACCTGCATGTATGAAACTTGGAAGGAACCTGTAACACTCTATTACGTACAAAAAAGTCTCTTGGAGCCATGCTCCAAACCCAACAGGAAGTCCCCCATTTTGAATTTACTTGTGCCACTTTTGTGCGTTTTTGCCCATTTCCAGGGCTTGTAAATTAATAAACTTGTCCTACAGATTTAATCAGATTGGCTCCAAACTTGGTGTATGTAAGCGTGACTACGTTGTGACCAAAAGTTATCACAGGATTTGCCCAATGTTGAATGGCAGGCCCGCTGCCGAGCGTTGAATCTTGAGGTCTCGCCATGAAAAACGAAATTGCTGTAGCTCTGGCATAAATGGTCCAATCTCCACCAAACTTCACATGATTCATAGTAGTCCCACTCTGAACACATTTTCATTACCATATTGCCTGATAATCATAGCGCCACCTAGTGTCGAAAGGAAGTACATCTTATCAGACACTTATCTTTGGATTAACCTGAAATTTCAGTGCTGTGGTCTACATTTGATGTTCACAAACATGACATATCATTAGTGTCTACGTGTGCTGCAGAGGGTTTAATTTTGATGTCTCGCCATGAAACAGGAAATTGCTATAAATTTGGAGTAAATGGTCCGTTGTCCACCAAACTTGACATGATTGATATTTGTCCCACCCTGAACACATTTATATGACAATATTCCGTGATAGTCATGGCGCCACCTAGTGGTGAAAGGAAGTACTTCTTACCAGACACTTATCTTTGGATTCACCTGAAATTTCAGTGCTGTGGTGCGTATTTGATGTACACAAACATGACATATCATTAGTGTCTATGCGTGCTGCAGAGGGTTTAATTTTGATGTCTCGCCATGAAACAGGAAATTGCTATATTTTTGTGGTAAATGTTCTGCCCTGAAAACATTTATATGACCATATTTCCTGATACTCATAGTGCTACCTAGTGGTGACAGGAAGTAGGTCTCAAACACTTATCTTTTGATTTATCGGAAAGTTAAATGCTGTGGTGTATATTTGATGTACAAAAACATGATGTATAATTACTGCAACTCCCTCTAGTGGAAAGAGGAAGTGATACAAAATGTGAAATATGTCATTCCAGCACTGTATCACGGATATGCCAGGTCACTCCTGCATGCGATGTCTAACTTTGACAGAAATGAATTGACACATCAGAAGACATCCTGCCAGCCCCCCCGAGTTGCGTGAAGGTGCGAGGGCCTATTCATCACTGCTTGCAGCTTTAATTAGGGCCCGAGCGACGACAAAGTCGTCCGAGGACCCTATTGAAATTGTGCTGTTTATTATTATTATTATTGTTGCGACATTTCATGCCCCAATTTCGCCCCTTTCCCAAATTTCAAAATGCTTCTAAGTTTCCACATTCGTCCGGCCGCATCCGAAACTCGATATTTTTGGGCGGTTGCACATGGTCGGCGTGAAATGCTGAAATAGCGCCCCCTACAAATTTTCAAAATCCCCTCCCCATTGGGGTTACTTTGTCGTAGGCAAACGAAATTTGGTACACACATGTATCATACCGAGACGCACAAAAAGTCTCTTGACATCATGGTAAAATCCCAACAGGAAGTCGGCCATTTTGTTTTGAATTTTTTCGTTACGGCGATTTCCACAACTTAAATTTGAACGAGCTCCTCCTAGGGATTTCGTCCGATCGACTTCAAATTGGCTACAGATTATCCTGAGAACATGCTCATCAAAAGTTATTAAAAGCTTTTCTCTACGTCAAGGGGCGTGGCTGCTAGGGCGTGACTTTACGTTTTCTTGCCATCGAATTTCAAACGGCTCTCCTGCCCACATACTTGAACTCAGCAGCTTCAAACTTGGTGAACATGATGATGGCTCTGCCCCGAACGCCCCGATATGTTAATATCCCACCTTACTCATAGCGCCCCCTGGTGGTAACAGGAAGTGACCAGTTTTTACTTTTACATGTACTAATGCCACAAACTTGACTGCATCAAGTTCATTCCACTTCTAATGCATGCAGAACAAGTTGGTGAAGCTACCTTATGAACGCTGTGAAGCTACATCTAATGGTGTCCCTGTGGCAGCGTGGTGACTATCGATCCCTCGCCACTAAATATTTTTGGCTTTTTGATGGCTTCAGCGACCTCATCTCCTCATGAAAATTGATACACAGTTCAAGAATGGCGAGCTCTTACATCTGATAGGGGCGTCGCCCATGAAGGGGACAAAATGCCTCTATAGAGTTGGAACATGAAAATTGGTACACGTGTATGTTGTCCAGATGCACATAAAAGTCTCTGGCACCAATGGTCTACTCCAAACAGGAAGTCAGCCATTTTAATTTTGACTTGTCATTTTGGCGTGATTTCCACATGTTGTATTTTAACAAACTAGTCCTAGGGATTTCATCCAATCGACTTCAAATTTTTTACAGATCATCCAGAGACCATGCTGATCAAAAGTTATTAAAAGCTTTTCTCTATGTCAAGGGGCGTGGCAGCTATGGCGCCTCCCTCACCACCAAATACGTTTGGCTTTTTGATGGCTTCAGCGACCTCATATCCTCATGAAAATTGATACACAGGTCAAGAATGTCGAGCTCTTGCTTCTGATAGGGGCGTCGCCCATGGGGGGGACAAAATGCCTCTATAGCGCCCCCTTGAAATTTTCAAAAACCCCTCCCCATAGGGTTTTTTTTGGAGTTGGAACATTAAAATTGGTACACGTGTATATTGTCCAGACGCACATCAAAGTCTCTGGCACCAATGGTCTACTCCAAACAGGAAGTCGCCCATTTTGATTTTGACTTGTCATTTTGGCGTGATTTTCCATGTTGTATTTTAACGAACTAGTCCTAGGGATTTCATCCCTAGATCAGACAGATCATGAAGAGACCATGCTGATTAAAAGTTGTGCCCTGCATGTCTGTAGGTCAAAGGGCGTGGCTGCTATGGCGCTGCCATTTCTGATGTATCGCCATGCATATTCAAGCAGCTCTCTCTCCCACATACTTCCTCCAAACTGCTTCAAAATTTCTGTACATGATAAGAGCTCCGCCCTCAACGCCTCCATATGCTCGTAGGCAATCTTGCTCATGCCGCCCCCTTGTGGGAACAGGAAATGCCCTATTATACACTGATATTATCCGATTTGCTTGAAACGTCACATGTTTGATGACGGTCCACCCCTTAACGCACCTGCCCACATCTGGTTACGCTCCTAGCGCCAGCTGGTGGATGAATGAAACATTGCGTTTTTTCGCTCCTGCCAGGTTTTTTCTCCCTTCTCGCTTTGCGCCACAGCCCCCGCGGTTGCATGGGGGAGCGAGGGCCCGATCACAGCTGCTTGCAGCTTTAATTATTATTATTATCATCATTATCATTATTATTATCATAATTATTAATAGGGGATCAAGTCAGAAGGGCTGAAACCCTATTGTTTTTGTATTGTTATATTAGTTGGGTTCAAGCCTGAGGGCTGAAACCCTATTGTTTTTGCCCTTTTTTTTATTGGGGGTGGCAGTAGCTCAGTCTCGGGCTCAGACTTGGGCTGGGAACTGGAGGGTCACCTGTTCATGTGCCCGTCCGGACCAAATATGGAGTGTGGACTGGTAGCTGGAGAGGTGTCAGTTCACCTCCTGGGCACTGCCAAGGTGTCCTTGAGCAAGGCACCGAGCCCCCCCCAACCACTTGGGGTGCCTGACCAAGGCAGCCCCCTTACTCTGACATCTCTTCACTTACTGCATGTATAGGTCCTGTTTGTAATTGACAGCAAGAGTGAAAGATTAGATTAATAAAATTATATATTAAAAAAAGTTCCAGAGTTTTATGTGCTTGGGAATTTCTATTTCTTTGCCTAGTATTTTTATTTTTCATTCTTTTCACATCTGCTGTTTTGAGCTAGAGTTGAGCTGTGGGGTTGCAGCAGATAATTTTCAATGTCAGTCCATGGTTCTTCATTTGTATTGTTAATGATATGGTTGGTGTAAAACATTTGAGCAGCATTATGATGCAGCTCCAAATTGGGAAGCTTAAGGCCTCACTCTTCTCGAGCCTTTTTAGACTAAATAAATTAAGAGAGAAGGGAGTTAATTTCTTTGAAAAAGGATTTTGGGGCGTCGGAGGCTTGGTGGTGGAGCTGGCGCCCCATGTGCAGGGCTGTTGTGGCAGCGGCCCGGGTTCAACTCCAGCCTGGCACCCTTTGCTGCATGTCTCTCCCTCTCTCTCTCTCTCCCCCTTTCACACTTCACTGTCCTATCAATTAAAGGCAAAAAATGCCCTGAAAAATATCTTTAAAATTAAAGCTGCAAGCAGCGATGAACGGGCCCTCGCACCTTCACTTAACTCGGGGGGGCTGGCAGTACACCTGATGCGTCAGTTTATTTCTGTCAAAGTTAGACATTGCATGCAGGAATGACTTGGCATATCTTTAATGCAGTGCTGGAATGACATATTTCACATTTTGTATCACTTCCTCTTTCCACTAGAGGGAGTTGCAGAGCGCACTGATTATACATCATGTTTTTTTTTTTTTACATCAAATATACACCACAGCATGTAACTTTCAGAGAAATCGAAAGATAAGTGTTTGATGAGAACTACTTCCTGTCGCCACTAGGTGGCACTTTGAGTATCAGGAAATATGGTAATGAAAATGTGTTCAGGGCAGGACTAATATGAATCATGTGAAGTTTATGCCAGAGCTACTGCAATTTCGTTTTTCATGGCAAGACCTCAAGATTCAACGCTCTGCAGCAGGCACGGCATTCAACATTGGGCAAATCCTGTGATAACTTTTGGTTACAACATAGTCACGCTTACATACACCAAGTTTGGAGCCAATCCGATTAAATCTGTAGGACAAGTTCGTTAATTTACAAGCATGGCTCCAAGAGGCTTTTTTGTACGTGATAGACTGTTACAGGTGCCCACCAAGTTTCATACATGCAGGTCAAACCAGCTTTGGGGGCTGCTTAATTGAAATATTCTAGGGGGCGCTGTTGAGCCATCTTGGTGCATCAAAGCACAAAAATCACATCAGACAACAGGACTTGTGACCTGTGATGTGTATGCCACGTTTGGTGAGTTTTCAAGCATC
>NC_065517.1:448485-449506 GCF_006386435.1 Epinephelus moara | reverse complement strand
TGTTTAGTGGCGAGACCCCTAACTTTGACGCCATCCCAGGGTCACACGCATTGACGAAAACTCAAGCTTTTGATAACTTTTCATCTTCAAGGTCTTGGGATGGGACAGACCAAGGTTTGAAGTCGATCGGATGAAATCTCTAGGACTAGTTCGTTCATTTATGACCCCTGGAAATGGCCAAAAATGTACCAAAATTGCACAGTAAATTCAAAATGGACGGCTTCCTGTTGGGTTTAGAGCATGCCTCCAACGCCTTTTTTGTACGTCTCTGGGCGTTACATAAGCCTACCGAGTTTCATACATGTAGGTTAAACTAGCTTCAGGGGCTGTTTCCTCAAACTTTTGTAGGGGGCGCTACTGAGCCATTTTTTGGAACCAGTGCACGAGACCCTTAAAATATCAAATTTTTCACCATTTCTGAGATGTGTGCAAAGTTTCATGAGTTTTCGGGTATGTTAAGCCTCCCAAAAAGGCAATTCATTTGGAGGAAGAAGAAGAAGAAGAATAAAAAATCCTTGCATTTCAATAGGGTCCTCGCGCCGCTAGGTGCTCGGGCCCTAATAATAATTAAAGCTGCAAGCAGCTGTGATCGGGCCCTCGCTCCCCCATGCAACCGCGGCGGCCTGAGGCACGTGGGGGCTGTGGCGCGAAGCAAGACGGGAGAAAAAACCTGGCAGGAGCGAAAAAACGCAATGTTTTGTTCATCCACCAGGTGGCGCTACGAGCGTAACCAGATGTGGCCAGGTGCGTTCGGGGGTGGACCGTCATCACGCATGTGAAGTTTCAAGCAAATCTGACAATGTCAATGTATAATAGGGCATTACCTGTTTCCACAAGGGGGCGGCATGAGCGTAACCAGATGTGGGCAGGTGCGTTCAGGGGTGGACCGTTATCACACATGGGAAGTTTCGAGCAAATCTGACAATGTCAATGTATAATAGGGCATTTCCTGTTTCCACAAGGGGGCGGCATGAGCGAAACCAGATGTGGGCAGGTGCGTTCAGGGGTGGACCCTCATCAC
>NC_065517.1:442145-443285 GCF_006386435.1 Epinephelus moara | reverse complement strand
GAAAACTCAAGCTTTTGATAACTTTTCATCTTCAAGGTCTTGGGATGGGACAGACCAAGGTTTGAAGTCAATCGGATGAAATCTCTAAGACTAGTTCGTTCATTTATGACCCCTGGAAATGACCAAAAATGCACCAAAATTGCACAGTAAATTCAAAATGGCTGACTTCCTGTTGGGTTTAGAGCATGCCTCCAAGTGGCTTTTTTGTACGTCTCTGGACATTACATAAGCCTGCTGAGTTTCATACATGTAGGTTAAACTAGCTTCAGGTGCTGTTTCCTCAAACTTTTGTAGGGGGCGCTACTGAGCCATTTTTTGGAACCCGCACACGAGACTCTTAAAATATCAAATTTTTCACCAGTTCTGAGATGTATGCAAAGTTTCATGAGTTTTCGGGTATGTTAAACCTCCCAAAAAGGCAATTCATTTGGAGGAAGAAGAATTATAATTAAAGCTGCAAGCAGCGATGAACGGGCCCTCGCACCTTCACGCAACTCGGGGGGGCTGGCAGGACGTCTTCTGACGTGTCAATTCATTTCTGTTAAAGTTAGACATCGCATGCAGGAGTGACTTTGCATATCTTTGATACAGTGCTGGAATGACATATTTCACATTTTGTATCACTTCCTCTTTCCACTAGAGGGAGTTCGAGAGCGCAGTAATTATACATCATGTTGTTCTACATCAAATATACACCACAGCATTTAACTTTCAGATAAATCAAAAGATAAGTGTTTGAGACCTACTTCCTGTCACCACTAGCTAACACTATGAGTATCAGGAAATATGGTCGTATAAATGTTTTCAGGGCAGAACTAATATGAATCATCTGAAGTTTGATGGAGATAAGAACATTTACGGCAACAATATAGCAATTTCCTGTTTCATGGCGAGACATCAAAATTAAACCCTCTGCAGCATGTATTGACACTAATGATGCGTCATGTTTGTGTACATCAAATACACACCACAGCACTGAAATTTCAGGTTAATCCAAAGATAAGTGTCTGGTAAGAAGTACTTCCTTTCACCACTAGGTGGCACTATGATTATCATGGAATATTGTCATATAAATGTGTTCAGGGTGGGACAAATATCAATCATGTCAAGTTTGGTGGACAACAGACCATTTACTCCAAA
>NC_065517.1:441997-442137 GCF_006386435.1 Epinephelus moara | reverse complement strand
ACTATGACTATCACGGAATATTGTCATATAAATGTGTTCAGGGTGGGACAAATATCAATCATGTCAAGTTTGGTGGACAACGGACCATTTACTCCAAATTTATAGCAATTTCCTGTTTCATGGCGAGACATCAAAATTAA
>NC_065517.1:433531-440776 GCF_006386435.1 Epinephelus moara | reverse complement strand
GTTACATAAGCCTGCCGAGTTTCATACATGTAGGTTAAACTAGCTTCAGGGGCTGTTTCCTCAAACTTTTGTAGGGGGCGCTACTGAGCCATTTTTTGGAACCTGCACACGAGACCCCCTTGCATTTCAATAGGGTCCTCGCACCGCTAGGTGCTCAGGCCCTAATAAACGGAGCAGTTTCAATAGGGCCGTTGCCGGCCTTCGGTCGGTGCTCGGGCCCTAATAATTAAAGCTGCAAGCAGCTGTGATCGGGCCTTCGCTCCCCTATGCAACCGTGGGGGTCTGAGGCACGTGGGGGCTGTGCCGAAAAGCGAGAAGGGAGAAAAAACCTGGCAGGAGCGAAAAAACGCATGTTTCGTTCATCCACCAGGTGGCGCTACGAGCATAACCAGATGTGGCCAGGTGCGTTCAGGGGTGGACCCTCATCACACGTGAAATTTTGAGCAAATCGGACAATGCATGAAGGATTTATACCAAGTTGATGTTCTGTGGCAAAGGATGAAGTCACCACCGCCGCCGCGGCAGCCTTCAACATGACAGGATGACAATTTTCATGTTCCTACTCCAAAAAAAAACCCTATGGGGAGGGTTTTTTGAAAATTTCAAGGGGGTGCTATAGAGGCATTTTGTCCCCCCCATGGGCGATGCCCCTATCAGATGTAAGAGCTCGCCATTCTTGACCTGTGTATACATTTTCTTGAGGAGATGAGGTTGCTGAAGCCATCTAAATGCCAAACGTATTTAGTGGCGAGGGATCGATAGTCGCCACGCCGCCACAGGGACACCATTAGACGTAGCTTCACAGCGTTCATAAGGTAGCTTCACCAACTTGTTCTGCATGCATTAGAAGTGGAATGAAGTTGATGCGGTCAAGTTTGTGTCATCAAAGTTGAAGTAAAAGCTGGTCATTTCCTGTTACCACCGGGGGGCGCTATGAGTAAGATATTGACATATTGGGGCGTTCGGGGCGGAGCCATCATCATGTTCAGCAAGTTTGAAGCTGCTGAGATCAAGTATGTGGGCAGGAGAGCCGTTCGAAATTCGATGGCAAGAAAACGAAAATTCGCCAAAATTTGTCACGCCCTAGCGGCCACGCCCCTTGACATAGAGAAATGCTTTTAATAACTTTTGGTCAGCATGTTCTCAGGATGATCTGTAGCCAATTTGAAGTCGATCAGACGAAATCCCTAGGAGGATTTTGTTCAAATTTAAGCTGTGGAAATCGCCGTAATGAAAAAATTCAAAACAAAATGGCCGACTTCCTGTTGGGATTTTACCATGACGTCATGAGACTTTTTTGTGCGTCTTGGTATGATACATGTGTGTACCAAATTTCGTTTGCCTGCGACAAACTAACCCCAATGGGGAGGGGTTTTTGAAAATTTGTAAGGGGTGCTATTTCGACATTTCGCGTCGACCATGTGCAACAGCGCGAAACAGCGCGATTACAATAGGGTCCTACGGACGATTTCGTTGTCGCTCGGGCCCTAATAATAATAATGATAATAATAATAATAATAATAAACAGCACGATTTCAATAGGGTCCTCCGCAGACGACTACGTTGTCGCTTGGGCGCTAATAAACAGCTCGATTTCAATAGGGTCCTCCGCGGACGACTTCGTCGTCGCTCGGGCCTAATAATCATTCAAAAAACAATAGGGACCTCGCAGGTCGAGACCTGCTTGGGCCCTAAAAAGAAAAAGGATTTTGGTGACATAATAGGAATGGTCTGAAATGTGAATAAAAATTTTGGCATGCACATCACCTTGAAAAGATTTATTCTACCTATTAAATTCATCTTCAGATCAGACCGCTTTTGAAAGTCCTTCTTTATTTGATTAATGGAAGGAATTTGTCTTCATACAGCTGTGATTTAAGATACATAATAAGATATTTAATATTCTCTGTTTGCAAATTGCTGTAAGTTTTCAAATTAGTTACGCCTTTATTTATTACCAATTATTCTGTTCTTGCTGTATCTATTTTATTACCTGATACACTCAAAAAAATGAACATTAGCTATTGCTGGCCTTAATCATTTTTTACATAATATACTTCACAAATGCAAGTTTCAAAATGTTACTGAGTCAGTTGTGTTACTTTAATGAAACACCATTCAGTTGTCACGGTGACTCAAGGGTCAATGCAACATTGTTAAGTACCACCAACACCCAAGAGCCTTAATGCTGGTAGACACAGTAGATTGTCCTTCTATGACGGCATACAAGTGCACTGCCATTGATGCACACACTCTGTGATGGCTCAAAGGTAGAGCAGGTCGTCCATCAATCGGAAAATCAGCTCCGAAGATCAACCGGCTCCTCCAGTCTGCATGTCGAAGTATCCTTGAGCAAGATACTGAAGCCCAAAATTGCTCCCAATGATGCGTCCATCGATGTGTGAGTGCATATGAATGGTTGCTGAGTAGTAGGTAGCACCCTGTATGGTAACCTCGGCCACCAGTGTATGAATGTGTGTGTGAATGGATGAACGTGACTCATACTGTTAAAAGCGCTTTGAGGGGTCAGATGACTAGAAAGGCGCTATACAAATGCTGGTCCATTTACAATCACCATTAACTAGCGTTTTATCATTTTATGCAAGCAAAAAGAGGTATTTGCGGATGTTGGGGTCCTAATTAACATCCATTTTAACAGCCCCTGTTTGTATGCTTTGGTATTGTGCTTTCAATGTTGCTTTAATGTTTCTGTATTTGTACTTATGAGCCTGTCAAAGACAAATTTCTGTCACTTTGTGACAAAGTTTATCTATCATCTATTTGTTTATTTGTTTGTTTATTAACAAGGATCCCCATTAGCTGACGCCAAGACGCCAGCTGGTCTTCCTGGGGTCCGAAAACTTTACATCATCATAAAAATACGGATACAATTTAACAGGTCACACAAAACACATTTACACAATAACAAAGCATACAAATAATTTAAAATAATACATGGCTCAACATTGTCATCATTGGCTCTCTACAGTTCTTCTCATACTTCTTGATTTTGCCAGGCGTAGACTAATTAAGCCTCTACTTGCCCCTCTGGTGAAATGCATGTGCATGTTTGAACTATAAATTATTTTATTATAAATAAATTTAGGATTATGGGTTAAAATAGCCTTCTGGAAGAATAAAAGTAGGTTGGCAGATAGCCTTTTCTCAACATTTAGCCAATTGAGACGTACATGCATTTCACATGTATTAGACCTGGAAGAGCAGCCCAGGACTAGTCTAGCAGCCTTGTTTTGTGCCACCTGTAACATATTAAGAAGATGCTTCGAGGCAGAAGCCCATATCACAGAGCAATAGTCCAGGTGGCACAAGATCAAAGCACATGCAATTTGGCTCCACAGTAAGGATGGAAGGAAGGGTGCACACTTTCTCATGGTAGCAACAGCTCTACCCATTTTGGAGACAGTATTCCTGATGTGATCAGACCATGATAAAGACCTATCCAGCCAGAGGCCTAGACGCTTAGCTTTTTCAACTTGATGTATTTGTTGACCGGCTATGTGTAATGTCAATGAAGGGTTACTAGCTAATCTTTGATAGTACCCATAAACCATACAGGCAGATTTAGATATGTTAAGGACCAGCTTGTTTGATTTAATCCAATTGTATAAGATGTTCAGTTCACTGGTCAAAACTTGAGTGAGTTCAGAGACAGTGTTAGCCGCATAATACAGGGTTGAATCATCAGCGTATAGGGTTAAATTTGCCTGTTTGGTAGGCATATCATTTGTGAATATAGAGAACAATAGTGGCCACAGACAACTCCCCTGCGGAATACCACAGTCTAACCCTCTGCTCCTAGAAAACGCTCCATTAAAATAAACCCTCTGGGACCTAGAGGTCAGATCCTCCTTACAAAGAGAAGAGACGAGCTATTAAAACCATAGTAAATTAATTTTTGTATTAAAATATCATGGTCGATCACATCAAAAGCAGCACTAAAATCCAACATAACTGCACCAACCAGCAATGACCTGTTGATAGCAGAGAGCCAACTATCTGACATCTGTGTCAAGGCCGTGCAGGTCGAGTAACCGGTCCTGTATGCATGTTGGTGTTCAGTTATTAGACTGTTCACTAAAAAGTAGGTTTGGACTTGATCTAACACAGTTTTTTCTAATAATTTACTAAGAACAGGTAGGCCTGCTTTTGGGACTTCTGAAAGTTAATTTAGCATCCTTGGGAATAGGAATAATTTTACCCTCCTTCCATAACAATGGACACACACCAGTAGTTAGACATCTATTGAATATGTGACAGATAGGTACAGAGATGAGAGAAGAAGCAATTCTCAACAGTTTGCTGTCAAGTTGGTCAGTGCCTGTGGATTTGGAGTCTGGCAAGGAGCGCAGTAGCTTTTCCACAGTCTCAGTGTCAACAGGTTGAAATTCAAATGAACAGTTTTTACCCTTCATAAAATGATCTTTTATCAGCACCAGAGAGTTGTTGTTACCCGTAGAGTCCATTCCCTGCCTAAGTTTGAGAACCTTGTTAATAAAATACTTATTAAAATAATCAGCAATATCAAGAGGCTTTGTCAGATAAACACCTTCAGATTCAACACAAGAAGATTGAGCAGATTTTTTTTGGCCATAATTTCATCAACACCGTCCATAGTTTTTTACTGTCATAACTGCTTTCAGAAGTTTTCTCTATGTAATAAGCTCTCTTTTTTAATCTATTTAATTTAGTAATCTGATCTCTTAGCTTACAATAATAGTTTCTGTCCTCAGTTAAACCCGACAAAACTGAGAGCTTCTTGGCCTCATCTCTTTGCAACATTAAGTCTCTCAATGCATTGTCAATCCGTGCACAATTAGCTTTAACTGTGAACTTTTTAAAAGGGGCATGTGTGTTAACAATTTTCATAAAATAATTCATGAATATATTAAGAGCTCCATCAGCACAATTTACAGTACACACATCCTCCCATGGAATTGTTCTGACATCATCCAGAAAGGCTTCAACGTTAAAATTCCTGTAGGATCGTGACAGTACAATTTTAGCACTAGCCTTTGGCAGCAGTTCTCCTGGACACAGCAATAATATAATAATATATAATAATAATAATGATCACTGAAACCCACGGGAATGGACACAGGTGTGGAGCATATGTCAAGGTTATTAGTGTATATATGGTAGGGGTGTAACGGTACACAAAAATCTCGGTTCGGTACGTACCTCGGTACACAAGTCACCATTCGGTTTTTTTGGGTACAGAAATGAAAAAAATAGACAACTATTAAATATCTTTTACTTATTGGTAACCTTATTAAAACATACCACCACAGCAGTTAACTCTTTTTACACAATTTTTGAATGAAACAAATATATATAAAATCCTGCTTTTTCACATTGTTTGAATGAAAATAGAAATATAAAAGTGAAAAATAAAATCCTGCTGTTTTTTTAACACATTTTTTGAATGAAAAATATAAATATACATTTCTGCTTTAACAGTTTTACTCAATTAAAATAAAAAGTATAGTGCAGCTGGTCAGCTTTAAAGCCTGCTCAGATTCAGTTTTACTAGGAACTTACTTAGCTTTCCCACTTTGTTAAAGTGCAGTAAACAAAACATGCTTATATCTAAAGTGCAGCTTAAACAATTTTACTCAACTCCAATGGCGTTGGTTATTTCTTTAGCGCGATGGTCAGGGAAACGCTCTTTCTTTTTAAACGACGACGATATCGTAGTTTGCACCAGATTGCTTTTTCTAGTCGTGCCGGTTAACGTTCAAACTCGGGTGGCGTCGCTTTAGATGCGTTAGCATGTTAGACGTGTTTCCAAGTACATACCCGACCGCTGTTCTGCAGTGTCGGCACACTGCTTTTGTCTTGTCCACTTGTTTATTTCCATCTTCGTATTTTACCCTGAAACCAAAGTGTTCCCAAACGGAGGACTTAAGGTTTGCAGGTGGCTCTTCAGGTTCGTCAGGCTCACTTGCCATGTTGTCAAAATGTGAGAATGCGCTGCACAAAGTGAGATTTACAGTCGGACTCGGTCCGTCACTCAATTATGTCCGTCGGGGAACTAGATATTTTAAATGGTTCGGCTCGCAAAAACGGAATTAAAATAAAACAAAATAAAATAAAATAATATCCTGCGCCCAATAATTCGGTACAGGGTCGTGCCGAACCGAAAGTCGCGTACCGAACGGTTCGACACAAATACATGTACCGTTACGGCCCTAATATATGGTCTATGCATTTGGAGGTGGTGATTCAATTCAATCAATCAATCAATCAGTTGTATTTATAAAGCCCAATATCACAAATCACAATTTGCCTCACAGGGCTTTACAGCATACAAAATCCCTCTGTCCTTTGGACCCTCACAGCAGATAAGGAAAAACTCCAAAAAAAAAACAACCCTTTAACGGGGAAAACCCCTTTAACAGAGATCCTTGTAGGTAGAGACATGATTTGGAATAGTCCGCAGGTATTAGTTATAGCTTTAAGCCTATTACTCAGAGAGCAACTATCAGATAGCCAATCTACATTTACATCTCCCATTAAATACAATTCACAATTTTCTTATGTGATCCTATCCAACATTTCACACAGTCTATTAAAATACAGGATGTCAGAGCTAGGGGGGCTGTAACAGCAGCCAACCAGCATGGGTTTTAGGTGTGGAAGTTGTACCTGCAACCAGATAGCCTCAAGGTCATTGATAACAAGATCATTCCTTTGTTTTACTAAAAGTAGGTTACTTATATAAATACCAACTCCGCCCCCAAACCTGTTTCTGTCCTTTCTATATAAAAGAAACCCCTCAATAGCCACATCAGAATTACTAAAAGAATCATCCAAATGTGTTTCAGAGACAGTCAGAATATTTATCTTATGAGCTTTCAAAAAGAGCGCCAGCTTATGTGTTTTATTTCTAAGACTACATACAGGACCAGTCAAAAGTTTGGACACACCTTCTCATTCAATGGTTTTACTTTATTTTTTTTATTTTCTACATTGTAAATTAATACTGAAGACATCCAAACAATGAAGGAACACATATGGAATTATGTACCAAACAAAAAAGTGTTAAACAAACCAGAATATGTATTATATTTCAGATTCTTCAAAGTAGCCACCTTTTGCTTTGATGACAGCTTTGCACACTCTTGGCATTCTGTCAATCAGCTTCATGAGGTAGTCACCTGGAATGGTTTTCCAACAGTCTTGAAGGAGTTCCAAGAGGTGCTGAGCACTTGTTAGCTGCTTAGC
>NC_065517.1:431292-433492 GCF_006386435.1 Epinephelus moara | reverse complement strand
GTCAGGTGACTGTGGAGGCCAGGTCATCTGTCGCAGCACTCCATCACTCTCTTTCTTGGTCAGATAGCCATGACATAGCTTGGAGGTGTGTTTGGGGTCATTGTCCTCTTGAAAATCAAATGATGGTCCCACTAAGCCGAACCAGATGGGATGGCATGCCGCTGCAGAATACCATGGTAGCCATGCTGGTTAAGTGTGCCTTGGACTTTGAATAAATCACCAACAGTATCACCAGCAAAGCACCCCCATACCATCACACCTCCTCCTCCATGCTTCATGGTGGGAACGACACATGTCGAAACCATCCGCTCACCTTTTCTGCGTCTCACAAAGACACGGCGGGTGGAACCAAAAATCAAATTAAAAAAAATCTAATTTTGACTCATCAGACCAAAGGACAGATTTCCACTGGTCTAGTGTCCATTCCTTGTGTTTCTTGGCCCAAGCAATTCTCTTCCTCTTGTTCTTCTTCCTCAGAAGCGGCTTCTTTGCAGCACTTCAACCATGAAGGCCTGATTCACGCAGTCTCCTCTGAACAGTTGATGTTGAGATGTGTCTGCTACTTGAACTCTGTGAAGTATTTATGTGGGCTCTAATCTGAAGAACAGTAGTCAAATAGGGCTATTCACTGTATAGACCTTTGTACCAACCCTACCTCTGCACAACACAACTGATGGTCTCAAACACATTAAGAAGGCAAGACATTCCAGAAATTAACTTGACAAGGCACACCTGTTAATTCAAAAACCATTCCAGGTGACTACCTCATGAAGCTGATTGAGAGAATGCCAAGAGTGTGCAAAGCTGTCATCAAAGCAAAAGGTGGCTGCTTTGAAGAATCTGAAATATAAAACATATTCTGGTTTGTTTAACACTTTTTTGTTTGCTACTTCCATATGTGTTCCTTCATAGTTTGGATGTCGTCAGATTAATCTACAATGTAGAAATTAAAGAAAAACCACTGAATGAGAAGGTGTGTCCAGTCTTTTGACTGGTACTATATATTGATGTGAGCTAAAACTAAACCTTTCGGTAAGTTACCGTTCATGATGTAAAGAAAGCTTCAACAAGCTTTAAAAGCACAAACAACACGTAACAGACACCCCAGACAGTACGTAACAAAGACCACAAACAACACACCACAAACAACAACACATCACAAACAACACAAAACATATAATCAGGACCTCTGTCAAGTAGGCATGACAGTCCATGAGATGTTTACAGGTTACCATAGTAACCATCATCAGGACACTGGTGTGACGTCACTAGCACACGCCACTGTTTACTACCGTGGAAGTCACGTTAGCGGCCAGCCCTCTCCTCATGGACTTTTTCGTCTCCACCAGTCAGCCAGTATGTAACCTTAGAATTACGATACAGCTGTCCGTCAATGAAAAGTTCATCCATTAAACAGACGGGTCCTCTTGTTGCTGTTCCTTGCTTCGGTCATGATTGGGTGAAGTAGACGCCGTCTCCTCATGATCTCCTGTAGATATTGGTCAGTGATCGCAGGTTGGATCCCTTCAGTTCTTTGCCTTTTTCAATGATGGCATACTTCATCTTGGATTCAGAGACCTTCACTATTATAGGACAAGGTTTCTGTACCCCGGGCTTAGGCTGTCCACCAGGAATGACTTGACAGACTGCTCCGCCATCAGGTGGGTTTCCTTGCCTCCTTTGGCCTCACCCTTTAGTTCAGGAAGCCCGTGTATGATGATGCTCCTTTGGCCTCACCCTTTAGTTCAGGAAGCCCGTGTATGATGATGTTATCTCTCATACTTCTACTCTGTAAGTCCAGCAACTCATTTGCCATAGTAAAGTTCTCTTGTTGAAACTCCTCTGACACACGCTGTAGTCTTATGACGTCAGACCAGAGAGAGGCATTGTCTTTCTTCAAGACGCCAATAAGGGAGTTATTAAACTCCACCGATCTCTTCAAATCCCCCACGTCCTCAGTAAGCTTCTTCAAAAGATCAAGCTTCTTCAGCTGCTTTTGCCCCTGTAATACACCGGGCACCCTATAATACACCGGGCACCTTCTCTTCTTCTCTCTCTCTCTCTCTCTCTCTCTCTCTCTCTCTCTCTCTCTCTCTCGTATTCTATTACTGCATCTTGCTAACTCGGCCATTCTGGATGTCACTAACTCGGCTTCTTCTCCGGAGCCTTTGTGCTCCACTGTCTCTCAGATTAACTCATA
>NC_065517.1:427045-431137 GCF_006386435.1 Epinephelus moara | reverse complement strand
TAAAGGGTTTTTTTTGGGGAGTTTTTCCTTATCCGCTGCGAGGTTCATAAGGACAGAGGGATGTCGTATGCTGTAAAGCCCTGTGAGGCAAATTGTGATTTGTGATATTGGGCTTTATAAATAAAATTGATTGATTGATTGATTTGCATGCTGGACATAGTTTTGCATATTTCCAGCAGATTTGGTCCTCTATATCACCGGTGCCCAGTTCGTCTTTCCTGCTGTGTTTGCTACTGCAGCACCTAGGTTTATCTACATTTTTACTTGACATATTATAATAGAACATGTCAATATACGCTTCCAAATCTTCTATAGGTTCGTCCTCTGGTAATTCCAGTTTGGTAATAAAGTTTACCAGCCTTAGAATTAAAAGTTTGCAAAAGTTTGCCGGAGCTCAGTCAATGAATGTGACTGTTTGGCTGACTATCTAATATTCTAAGTGTGGTAATGTTAATATTTGAATGTCTCTCACAGCTAACACCTGTTACTGTAATGTCTCTTAACGTTAACGTAAACGTAAGCCTTTTGCCACTAGTACCAGTCGAAATAGTTAGCTCGCTGGTCTTATGTAACCTAGGTTTCGTGTTCAAAGTCTTGACAAGTCACACTAATGCAGCAAAATTTGACCATGCCCCCCGTTGCTTGTAAGCTAGTGCCAGCAAATGCTAGTTAGCTACATTCGCTGACAAACGAACATCAGCAGAAGCACGTTGTTTTGGTTTTTTTTGGCTTTCTAAGCGGGGAAAACCATTAACGGCAATGTAAGCCAAAACAGTGTTTCTTTGTTGCCTAAACCAATGAAAAGTGCGGTTATTTTACATATATATTGGAAATGATTATGAACTAAAACAAGCCTGGGACACAACCCATGAACTAACATGGATATGTTACTGGGGTCGGAGCTTAAGGTTAGCTTTCATTAATTTACCTTGTGGCGAACAACATTTTCTGTTGCTGGAAACCTTGAGAGTGCATAGGCAGTAAAAAGTTAGAGTACTGCTCTGCACATTAAGAGGCAACAGATAGGATTCAGGGGTTTTTTAGCTTGGTGCCACCTAGCGTCAGTGGTGTTGCTCGCACCGTCGCAATGACCAAATTGACCATGGGGATCAGAGATAATCAATAATATATAGGGATGCACTGAAATGAAAATTTGTGGCCGAAGCCGAAGCCGAATAAAATTAAACGCTTGGCCGAATACCGAGTACCGAATACCGTTGTTTAGTTTTTGCAGATGAACTCCCTCCAGATTAGTGTTGTCACGGTACCAAAACTGGGACCCGCTGTACGATACCAGTGAAAATATCATGATTCTGAGTAGTATCACGATACCACAGCGAAAATGAGGCAGATGTGCCTTTTGTCATTTATAAAAAGATAAATCATTTTTCTATAATACATCAATGATATTTCAATGGAATAAATTACTTATTGACTTATTCATACTTCAAAAACAGCATCAATAGGTGATTAACATAGGGGGGGATCAAAATAAAATAAATAAATAAAATAAAAATCAACCAGCCACCCTCCTCCCCTGACAAGTAAAGAACAGTCCCTTCATAAGTAAAGAACAGCCCCTAAAGTGCGGTGAGGTTTGTGGACCATTACCTGCCACAAAGAGAGAAATGCGAACGGCTCGTTTCTCCTCTCGCACGTCACATACCTGTGTGCTGCCACAGCTCGGCTGTCCAGGTACTTTTGGGCGGTCACGGAGTAAAATATCGCCACACTGCCGACATTTTACTCTGTCCGTCACCGCACGCTGTTTGATTGCGTTATCAAAACCGCTATTATTCGGCCTTGCTTTTCACTTATTCCACCGAATACCGAATGTGTGTTTTTATGCAATATTCGGTTACCGAATATTCGGTGCATCCCTAATAATATGTAGGCTGTAAAGCCACTAGTATACCTCTATGTATATGTAGAATGAGTGGGTGTGTGGACACTCTACTAAATAAATGAGTAAAGAGACCAAGCAACAAACAAGACAAAACAAAACAAAGAAAAAACAAATAGTAATGCAAATAATTATACCAAAACTGCACAGTACCAGTTAGGGCTGTCAATCTTCCCCCAAAATCAGATTCGAATTTTTAATGTTTTTTATGTTAAAAATTCAGGTTGGGGGGTGGGGGTAATCACTGTCCGAGGGCTGCCATAGAATGGCAACAAGGATGTCAGCTGACCAACACTCGCTACCCGGTCCCTGGTTGCGACGATTTGCGATGCTGGCCAGCTAGGAGTCAGTACAGTACAGTCCTCTCTTGTCTAGCTAACATTTAGCCGTGTTACTTATTGATCCATTAGAAAGAAAGCTAGCTGGACATCAGTTTTGAAGCCTCTTTGGTCAAGGAGTTCCCTCCATCTCTTGAACGCTAGGCCGTTTATCACTTGTCTCCAAACTTTGTCCATCTGCCATTGTGCTTGTGACTCAACTATCTCATGCCCAACTCCTCATAAGGATCAGCTCCAGTCCCTGATTGGTTGACCGACCAATACATGATGCGTTTCCTGCCGTAAAGCAGATTTTTTCCGCAAAATTTCGGCACCGGTGGCAGAACCTTATTACAAAGATTGCAAAGCCACTAAGTAACCTATGTACATGCTGATAGTCTGATTTTACTGTGGCCACTACCCTGTGCAACCCACATTATTTTCATAATGATATATTTAGGAAAAAATGCTATCTGTTGCCTCTTTAAAGCTGGAGTCTCCGATTTCTAACATATGTCATAATCATTATCTTCAATATGATGGTGTTTATGACTGAAAAGTACTCCGTATGTGTTACAAACAGCAAAAGGAACCAAAAAAATCCACCCTCTCTAGCAGCCACAGGCTTGCTAAGAATCTAACCAATCCAAGCATCGCGGGCCAGATGGGCTTATCGCCTCGGTCAAGTTTGCCCATCCCCTTTTGCTTCCGTCTCCTCCCCGTTCTCCCTCAGCGTCTTCCCTTCCAACCTCCTGCTACACCCCTCAACACTCAAACAAGTGGCACAGCTTCCCCGACTACGCAACACAGAGAAAACTTCGGCCAGTGCAGCCATGGAAGGAAAAAAAACACCTCCGCCGCCTCTGCTTGCCCAAACAACCAAGAAAGCAAGGAAAAGAAAGCCTGCCGCTGAAAAAGCTGAGACTAAAAGAAAGTCGGATCAAACCAGAGGACAAACATGAGTAAACATAGGGGCTACTTTTCAGCGCTGGAGGCAGCTCCAGGATTCACTGGGTCTTAGAAATGATGCCACAACAGCAGCGTTTTTGTTGGACAGGTAATCTTTCATGTTCTTGTGCAAGTTGTGTTATGTTTATGAAATAACTTATGGTAACGTCACTGTATGTAACATTATCCTATGCAGCGTGATCAGTAACTTGAATGCCAATTTACGACATAAAAGCTAACGTTAGCTAACACTAGCTTACGTTAGCTTATCTGTTAGCTAGTGACAGCTAGTGTCGGCTAGTGACACTAGGAATGTTAGCATCTATGTCAGCTGACGGCACTAATCTGTTGCCTCGATATGTGAACATATTTCATGTGTACAACCTCTAACAGTTACCTTGGAGTGTTTTGCCTCTTTCTGTGAACTTTGTTTGTCATCTTGCCGGTAGAGTACATAGTTGTTGTTCACTAATAGTATTTTTATGTTGATTTTTTTCCAGCTATGAGAAAAGTCCTTTTTCATCAATTCCTGTGAAACCAGGACTGTAGAGACCACCACCTCCCGCAGCGTCCACTATATTATCACAGCAGCTGTCAGAGCAAGGCCGTAACTACCATTGAGGACACCGAGATCATGACCTCTGTATTTTTTCCCGACCTAAATGAATGAATAAAATGAAAATAAAAATAAACCATTTCATTTGTGTGGTGAAAGTACGTGGGAGGACCGATGGAAGGTGATTGAGTGACTCCTCTTCTCTATAATAACAATTATTTAAAAAAGAAAATTCTGGTACTCTTGTTTGATCGACGCAGCTTTCATACAGCTTTGCACACACATTATTCTTAGATGGATTACTCACGAATGCAGGGTCGCACAGAAATGCCACACATATCATATGAAAGTGCAGGACCAGAGCTTTC
>NC_065517.1:425079-426359 GCF_006386435.1 Epinephelus moara | reverse complement strand
AAACATGATAAGATGGGATTAATCTAATATGATGTGTGTAGTTCTTTATAGATGTAGCCTCTTAATTTGGCTGTCAAAGTACACCAGATTGAAGGCTTTTGATATATAATTGACAAAAATTTCTGACCCCCCCACGTGCACCACGACTAAATGACCTCGGTATTTCAAAAATCCTGCGTACAGCCCTGTGTCAGAGTACAACTTTATGGTCATATAATACATGGATCCTTCTAGGTAATATCCTACAGATACATTATTTTACTGTCTTGGTTTACATTTGCATGAAATTAAATGAAATCCTGTCAAAGACACATTAGCTGAAATGATCATTTATAGAGGGCGGGAAAGGGATATTTCAAATACATACAATACATTACTTATCAGCTGTCGTTTTGAAATTTTCTTTTTTTTTTTTTGGTCATTTTGATAGAGGCTCTGTCGATGCAGTAAACAGGAAGTACACACAAATGCCCCAAGTAAGGGGGAAAAAATATAAATGTTTTTGTGTGTTTTTGTGAGGTTGGAGGTTGAGAGGTGTCCGCATTTGCATTTTCACACACATGCCTCTTTGTAGGGGGGATGAAGAAATGTAAAGTATCTCCTTTGTGTATGATAAGTTGTGGGTACAGAGGTGTCTACCTTTGGCTTGTCTACTTGCACCTTAGGCAGGGGGTTGTAAGATGTTAACAACTTGCTAAGAAGAGGCCCAACGATCCTCGTCAGTATGGACTTGTGTCTGGTATCCCTGCCCCATCAACTGCAGAGCTACTGCAAACACGTTAGCAGAGAGCTTGGTGATTTACATGACAATATTGGATCAAATTTAAAACTGCACTCATACTTACAAGTAGCTAATTATTTTTTTCTTTTTCTGTAGGACAATCACATCCAGAGTGAGTTGTCATCACTGCTCTGAATAGTGACTGAAAAGACTGGACGTCAGACGACACCAAAATACTTCTTGTACATAGTACTCATTTTCTTTTTTCTTTTTTTTTTATATAAATTAAAAATTATATTTTGGCAACAAATTGTCTGGTTTCATGATACATATATTGACAAATGTTTTTTCGTAATAGTCTATTTTACAGTCATGTCCAGTAAACAAGTCTATGTTGAATTTCAATTTCTATTGCCAGTTTGGAAAATGACATGCACACCGGGCACCTTCTCTTCTTCTCTCCTTCTCTCTCTCTCTCTCTCTCTCTCGTATTCTATTACTGCATCTTGCTAACTCGGCCATTCTGGATGTCACTAACTCCGCTTCTTCTCCGGAGCCT
>NC_065517.1:418489-424422 GCF_006386435.1 Epinephelus moara | reverse complement strand
AGCTGCTCAAATACTTTAGTAACACTGATGTGGTCACTGAACACAGGTTTTTATCCTTAGAACCTAGATGGGATGAAACCCACATAGTTGTCATTGGGATCAGGAAATGTGTCTCTGATCCTCCACACACAGCAGCTGGGGATAACAACTCAACGCCCACCTCCAAGTGACCCATACTGTAGGACCACCCATTGTCTCTACGCTGCATATCTGAATTGTCTGTTACTCTCCCCTGGGTTATTCTGATCCTCTACAGCCCTGAGATCGTTCCAGATTCTCCTGGCTATGCGCAAGTGACCCCCCCCCCCATCAGTAAATAAATGTCCATGTGTGGTATGATGGACAGGCACTCATCAGGTTGGTGGCCAAAGCGCTTTCTCTCCAGGTCTGTCGGAATTTCGCGGAATTTCCACACACACACCATGAGGGTCCAGCAGTGGATCCTGGGACGGGTAGAGCACCTGATGTGACTGATCTCAGGTCAAAAATGTAGGATGGGTCATTCTGCAACACAGCCCGGATCATCTGATGAGATGCTCCCAATCAAGGCCTGCAATGCAGATTGTCATTAACTCTATTTCCATCCAAAAGTGGTTCGAATCATTAGGAAATGCGCGTTAAAAGAAATACGAACCCTGTGTGTTTCCATTAAATGTACAGACTTTGGTGAAAACTCCCCCGTTTTGCAAATCAACATTTTTTCGAATCAACCAAAACCCAACTAAAGCGAGCGTATTTTAGTTTTAGCGAATCAGGGGATTTTAATTCGAATTTTGGGGTTTCCATCATAATTTTCCGATGCAATACTTGGACGAAACATGGCTATTGTTACAGAGTTATCATATAATTTTGTGGGTGTTGTGAATATTTGGGACAAAGTCAAACTTGACTATTGTCCCAAAGATTTATTTAGAAAGTTCATGACTAAACTTAACCATTATTATAAAAAATATTGTTTTATCCTTTATAATATTTGACAAGTAAATTTAAAAATTACATAACAGTTCAAACTACACTATCACCACTGCACTCTTGTCTTCTGATGCAGTGTCCCAATGACATCAAGTCAAAACACAGAAAAGAGGATCACAGTCAGAGGCTCAATGTTAAAAAAAAGATTTCTTTACTCTGCAGAAATTGTACATTTTGAAAATTACAAAGGCATATACAGCACAAGGGGTTCTTTCTTATATGCTAGAGTTTTGTTATTTATATGTAGTACTTTTACATTGCATTTGTATTGTGCTGCTTTCTATCAGTCATCTGCCTCTTAGTTACAATACACATCCTGTGTTTTGTTGCTGAGGTAAGGTACAATAGATGGAGCACATATTGAATGCACTCAAAAAACACCTTTTGTAACAGAAATACACACTTCTATATATAAATGTGTGTATGTCTGAGTTTGAAGTTTATATCAGAACAAAAAAATAAAAGTAATAATATATATACATCCTCATAAGCGATCCGCTCTGCTTGGAGAGCCTGTATCCCCTGCAGGTCCTATGGTTCCAGCTGTAGTTCTGACAGTAAACCGCGGCCAGATCCCCGTCCTCTACCTCTTCCTCCTCTCCCACCTCGACCCCCTTGTCCATGGCCTCAAGCATGACCTCGGCCCGTGGATGTGCTCGGAGTTGGGGACCCTGACGTGCTGTAATGTGAACTCTAAAAATAAAATTAAAAAAACAATTCATATATCGAGTCATTCACAAAAACAACATTTATCTAACAACTGACGTTAGTTGTGGACATTGAAGTGAGTAACAAGTAATAAGAGCCACGTTTGTTTCAACATGCACTGTAATAACTTTACAGTTTGTCATAGTTACCTGTGAGTCTGACGTTGTTGAAATTTGTAGCGAAGTGATGGCGTTGCTTTTGGTGTAAGTTGGTCCTCTCTCCTCCATGCTGTGCCGGCTCCTTCTCCCAGCGGAGGAAGTGTGTCGGTAGACGGCGGAAAGGGGAGAGCGAAACAGCTCAGAGGGGAGGACGCATGACGTCAGACGGAGCACAGAAGGGAGGGGGAAGAGTGTGAAGGAGATGCAACTTTCAAATCTCTCCAACAAGTCTAACGTTAGCTGGGGCAGCTCGCTTACTATGTTTTGTTTACATTCACTAAAATGTTTAGTTCCCAGCCTCTGTAGCAGATGGAGACATAAAAGTAACTGCATTGAAGAGTTTGAAGCCTTTTCCTTAAACTTGAAATCATTGTTTTTGCTTTAAGGGCCATTAACATTTTTTTAAAAAGGTGACAGAAATTAGTTTATCTCTATGATGCAGACAGTGTTAAATCTAGCTTAGCTGGGGGAATTACCTTAAAATAAGTAAGTCTTAATATTTATGCCACTGGCAGTCTTACTTGGACTGGTCTAACCTAAGAATATAAGATTAGTTTAAGTCTAAAGGCCCATTCACACTAAGGGTTTTAAGTATAAATATAACTATAACATGACTTTGGCATACAGAATCAAATTTTTAGTTTATAGATACAGCTGTAGGGTGAACATACCCATTCTACTTATTGCTGTGACCCACCACTTGAGAGCCACTGCTCTTAATGGTTTTCTGACTGTATTTTTATATTTGTACAGCTTAAAAGTCAAGCATGAAAGAAATGTGGCATAAAGAAATTCAAAATCACAATGCAAAATGTGTTAAGCAAAAATTTTCTCCAAGCTATCAGTAATTAAAAATAATAATTATGGTTACTCTGCTCTTGTTGTTGCATTATATTTTTTTTGTCATGTCTGTGTGCCAAAGACAGTTTTACATTTTGTGTGGATAAACTTCCTGTGGCTTATTAATCATACTCTTAAAGTAACTAATTTTCCCCTTTCTTTTTTCCCCACAGAGACTTTAATGTGGCAGTGGCAGTGCAAAGAGTGCAGGACAGTTGTGTCATCTCAGTCACTGAAGCATTACAGGTTAGCTCATGACCATTTTGGCCGCAGTTACCCCTATCTATGTGCATATCCTGATTTCCCCTTTGTTTTCAAAACATTAAATGCTCTTCGTAGCCACTTAAGCAGATTGCATGCCAATCAAAATGTCCAAAAATCCATAGGTTTGTCTTCCTCTAACTGCCTTTTGTGTACATGCAGAGATATAACTTCAGTGCAGGAGTATTTTTGTCACATCAACAACCATCTTTAGAGTAATGAGACAGCAAGTTGTATGTTTGATGGCTGTTCTTTTCAGACAACTGTTTATGGTACTTTTAAGTCACACAAAAATAGGAAGCACAAGTAGGCATTGTAAAAATAATTGAAACTGAAAATGCAGGTGATGGCAGCCTAGATGACAGAGTCACAGAAGATAACATTAATGCAGATTCTGATGGATTCTTGAAAATGACACAGAAGCACAGGATTTGCCAAAAACTATAGAGCTGAAATTTGCACATCTTTTACTAAAATTGGAAAACCATTTTCATGTTCCAAGCAAGGCAATTGATGAATTGCTCTGACAAGTGACCTGGCTCAAAAACTTTATCTGGCCAAGTCAATTTTCTTATTTTCATAATCGGTTAAATCAGTTTTCAATTAATAGTGTCACTTGAATGCCTGAACATGATTAGACTGGATAGCTATAAAGGCACCCCAACAAAAAAAAAAACACGTTGAACTGTTTTGTTCTGGGGGGTTTTTTCCCTCTAATTTTTCCAATTGATGGAAATCCGTCATAGTGACAGACACTGTAACTTTAAAGAGGACATGAAACACTAAACATAGTTATCATAATTTAAAGAGGGTTTCTCACCCTAAAAAGATAATTTTAGTTTAAACACTGAAAATGAAAGGAATCTCAAAATCCTGTCATTTAAGTTCAGCTGTTAAAACAAAGGGCGGCGCCATGTCTGTTGTGTCGCCGGACGTGACGTCAGCGGAGTGGTTGTCAAGCTAGCGATCGCAGTGAAGTGAAGACAGTGGAGCATTTCTGAACCGGGTTGAGCGCCACACTTTTTGACAATGGAGGAAGACGAACTGGAGAGGCCTGTTGAGTCTGTGACAAGCCCCATTGCCTACGCATATGAGCCTATAAGGCATGTGAATCGAGCAGTGGTACGGGAGGAAGAAGTGGTTGAGCCGGTGATTTGGGGTCAAGGGCGTGTCGGCAACGTTACGTGGTGTCAGTGTGGCTATTGTACGCCGATGCCCACTGTGCTAGAGTCCATTTGCTGCCAGGAGGCTGGTCGGGACCATCTTCTCCATGACCACCCCTGCATCACCATGGTGCGCTCATTCAGCATCCTGTGCTGGGAGGTGGACGTGTTGGAAGTAGCGATGCTTTCGCTGAGGGATGTCAGAGCTGAAACGCTGCAGCATCCCATCAACAGCAGGTAAGTCAAGCTAGCTGTAACCGCGGGCGAATGACTCTAACCGTATGCAGTAAAGAAAACAAATGCATGCTCTATGGTGTTGGCCAGGAATATGATAACGTACAAGGCGAACAATGTTTCCACGTGCTGTTTGTTTACATACAGGTGTTGTCTGACCGAAACGTCTTTGTTTATGTCGTTTCTCCGGTACTAATTGCTCGCTAACCCTTAGCGTTAGCTAGTTGACGCTAACAGCTATTAGCTATCAATGCTGGTACCTAACGTTAGTTAGCCGGTTCACATAGCTGACTATGTTACATATTGCTATTGTTGATCGAGCCAGTTAGATGCAGAACATGTCTGAGAGGCCTGACATAACAATATAATGCCACATGAATGCTTTCTATATGTAGTTTGTTTACATCGTGTTGTGCAGCACGTTATGAAACCAACGTTTGGGAAACCGCTGTCAAAACACCGTGACGCAGACAGTTTGATGTCAGACATTCAGACGGGTTCATCCTCAATAACTTTTGAGTGAGATTAGCAATACACAGTTGACGTATATTCTGGAATCTGAAAGGAATGATTCAATATTTTGTACTTTGTAGGTGATATAGAATAATACATAGAAGTGGATATGAAGGCTCAAGTTAACATGAATTACCAAATGGATTTCCACTCTCATACTCTAATAAGTGGACACATATAAAAGAAAAAAGACGCCCTGTTATATCTTTCCTGACAACAAACAACTTGTTTATGATCTTAAAAAATTGAGACTGCATGAATAGCAGATAGTTCTGGAGTGGAAATGTATGGAAACATGTGGTTGTACTAACACTATGAAAAAAGGTAACTTCTGCACACCTACTCCAAGCGACAAAAGTATAATAATGACAATGTTTTATCCTACTTGGATCTTTGTCAGGTCACAATGTTCAAAAATGAAAAACATACCTATATTTATACATCATGCACACCAATAGGCTGATAAGCTCTATGATGGCAGGTGTGGTTATCCATCCAAACTGCCCAGGGTGATAAACATCCAAAAACAATGAACAATTCAGTAAAGTATATAGAAAAAGCAGTAATACAACAGCCATACTTAAAAATATCAAACATACATCTTATGTCATCTTTCTTAATTTCCCTGAGGGAGTCTTCCCAAGGGATTAATAAAGTTCTATCTAATCTAATCTAATCTAATCTAATCTTATACATTATATCAGAGTCATCATCCCGTCTATCAGAATGTACATCACCTATGTTCAAATATTGTTTACTAAATCTAACCAATACATTTCTTTTCCATCAGTCTCTTTAGGTTGCCTGCCTACAGGCAGTTTACCCTCTGGGCCAGGGGCCATATGGGAAGGAAGAACCAGGTCCCGATTCCAGCCTGTGTGGTCGGCTCCATCAGGGCAGTTTTCCCCTCCCCGGAGTACTATGGATTTGAATATGCAGACATGTATGATAAATTTTAAGTTTTTTTGTTCAGTGTTTGCAATTAAATATGATTTACTGTTTAAATTTAATGAAGTGGTTGATGTGCATTTAAATGCTATTTAGTAGTAGTTATGTTGCTCTAATACACGTTTAAAAGTTTATC
>NC_065517.1:416401-417860 GCF_006386435.1 Epinephelus moara | reverse complement strand
AGTTTCAACGACTGTCGTTGACACACCATTGGAGCACTAACGAACCAGTGACATCATTGGCCTTGTGAAGACCTCCCCAGAGGTTAAATACCTGGGTGCTTCCACACCAGTTTGTCAGACTAGTTCCAGCCTAGTCAGACAAGCATGAACTGGTGAAGCCTCTTGGATAAGAGGTGAAACGTCTTCTAAGACAAAACCAAGTCCAGTTGCGTTCGATTCAATTGCGTTGAGATAACTATGACCTGGATGAATGAGAATATCCACAGGCATATTTATTTTATCATATTATTATTATTATTATTATTATTATTATTATTATTGTAGTGATTTAATGACAAGAGCTTCTTTGACACTGAACTGAGCTCGGACTTGCACTAATATTATAATTGTGGAAAATTCACACATCAATACTGTCTGCAGGAAAGATTTATTCCAGTAATATGATATATAACATATGTACATACATGATTTGAACTGTAAACATAACATAACACATAACAATAACGGAACGATCATTGATCAATCAGTTAGTCAGTAGAACTTGTTAAGGAACTTATTATTTATTGTTGTTCTTTCTGCTCTTCCTCAGTCAGCTGTGTTATGGTGCTGTCAGGATGTAAATCTGCTCAGGTGCTTGGCAACAGACAGTGCCTTCTCTGGTTTTTCCACACCTTTGTGCTGGGCCAGGGTGAGAAGACTCTCACTTTTCAGCTCCTGTAATGTTGCGCGGATTGATGTGGACTTAGTGATCACTCCTGCCAAAATGTTCTTCCTGAACGAATAATCCTTGTCCACTTTCAGTGGGGTCACCACATACTGTTGAGTAGCATTTGAGTACTGGTGTTTATGTTGCTCCTCACCTTCCTTTGTTGTAGCTGTCTCCCTGTTCACATTACTGTTGTGATCCAGTGCAGCAACACGCAGACATGCCTCCAGACTCTCCCTCAAAAATTTCTTCCTCTTTGTGGCGTACTTTGTGTACAAAGAGTGAATACTTTCCAGCTGTCCCGTGTGAATGCCCAGGGTGGTTTTTTCCAGTTTCTTCAGGAGCTGCTTGTCAAGCACTATCTTTTGCAGGTGCTGAAAGGCAGCAGAGCTAGGGAGGAGCCATGGACGGCAGGTGCTGAAAGGCAGCAGAGCTAGGGAGGAGCCATGGACGCTGACTCTCTTCCTCAGGGGTGACACTTTGATCCTCATCACTGATGCTTCCCTCACAACTCAACTTTTAGCTTCTCTGCACTGGCTCCCTGTAAACAACTCAACTTTTAGCTTCTCTGCACTGGCTCCCTGTAAAATCCAGAACTGAATTTAAAATTCTACCGTTAACTTATAAAGCTCTAAATGGTCAAGCTCCATCATATCTTAGTGAGCTCATAGTGCCATATTATCCCACCAGAACACTGCGCTCTGAGAACGCAGGGTTACTCGTGGTCCCTAAAGTCTCCAAAAGTAGATCAGG
>NC_065517.1:407350-415770 GCF_006386435.1 Epinephelus moara | reverse complement strand
GTGTGCACACTGCCTGTCACCTGCTCTATCTCCTCACTGATGTCAGCCTCTGGGAATTTGCTGCTGGCCACCAGTTGCATGCATGCCTGCCTAACCTGTTAACACAAATGTACACTTTTTAGGTACCCAAATGATGTTATCAGCCTTAACATGAAAGACTTCATACTTACACCCTGACTACTGATTTATTAAAGAATCATATACCTAAACACTTTTTGTTGTTTTGTTTTTCTTTCGATAACCATGCATAGAAAACTATCCAATGTATCCTCTGTTTTGTTTCAGTGATGGTTGGGTGTAATATATTTTGGTTCAATGTCCATACCAGTTCTGGTTGTAGTGTTTGTTGAATCAATATAATTATTTGGTGTTTTATTATCGTAAGATTAATGTGTGTAAACACTGGGGATGTTTGCTTTGCTTCTGAGGGACATTAAACAAAATTAACAAAATTATAATGTTAATATCACATTTCTTGTAGGAGCCTGGGTACAGAATGTAGCAGCCAGAATCATACGTCATAATGTCACCAGTTGTTTTCCTCACTGACTTATTTTCTTTTCTACAGTTCTACTAGTTATTATTATTTTGTGACTATCAAAAGTATCAATGTACAGTTATTTCTGATGTCCATGGAGAATCATGCATCTCACTACATTAGCAATGTCCTCCTGATTTGCACTAATGTACAATGTGTTTTTACTAGGTGCTGTAAGTAGGTAATAGTTACTAGTACTAGTTTTTAGAGACTGATAGTATCTGTCATGAAGTGTCTGTTGTCTGTTACTGCAGTTCAGGACCAATACAAAGTTCCAGTGCTATTTGCATAAATATTTACAATGTATGTTCAGTAAAAGGTAAAAGCTAGACTAGAATGAAATGCTGAATAACTGCCAAATGCATCAATATATTATTAGGCCTGCCACCGCGACTATTCTTGTTGACATTTTAGTGTTATGGTAATGTTGGTCATGACTAAACATTAGCAGTAGCGAGCGGATAGCGCGAACGTCGGCCAATCAAAAATGCTAATTTTGTTGTGAGCCAATTCCGGTCCGATGGTAAGCATAACATCAAGTGAGGCCTCAAGCGGGTAGCTGAACGGACGGTCAACACTTTTGGTTGAAAAAGTAAATTATTGTGCCTTACGTGGTGTCGTGATGGCTCCGACATGTATATGTATATGTATATTTATTTTTTAATTTGTCACTAGACGCGTGTGACGGCTTTTCGGCAGCCGAGCCATGTGAAGGAAAAGCTAGCTAGAAAAAACTTTAGTGCATGCGTGACAAGAGGAATAAACAGGATGACGGTGAGGAAGATAACGGGATTGGAGTTAATGTATGGGGACTTTATTACGTTTGGATTCCTGACTGACTGCTCTGGAAAACGTGGAGTCACGGTAAGTAGTATTTCTTTAGCGGTTTGCATCAGCTGTGATGACCACTGACTGTATGGTGTGGGATAACATGAGTTTTAGGTGAAAACTCTCAGGCCCAGATGTTTATATGGGTTGTGGTTCATTTTTAGTTTCGGACATTAATTTTGGCACATGCACCATGCAGTGTTGCTGACCCTCTCCTGGCTGCTATCCTCGTCCGGAGCAGCTGCAGCTGCATCCTCCTCCGCAAAATTGTGGCTTTCCACCCTCCTCCCCGTCACTGGCTCAAAAGCATAGGCCATTGGGTTTGATGATAGATCAATATATCTTTCGGCTTCGTCCTCTGACATCTTTTCACTGGGTAAATTTCCTAAACTACTGCTTCTTCTTCTTCTTCCGCCTACAGACACAGTGTCATGAAACCAACCAACCACTCCGATGACGTAGGAAGTGACGTAAAATAAAGATGGCACTGAGCACGGCCCAAAACGTATTGTAAATGCATTTAAAAAGTGGATTTTCTCTAACATAGGCTGACTTTTCCGACTTTTTATTTCATCAGTATGTCTTAATAATGCACACATCTCCTATGCTGGTGTCTGTTCCGTTGTTTCATGTCCTCTTTAATCCCTGCGTTTGGTCAGGTTTTGTACACTTCCCCATCTGAAATAGGGATAAATAATTACACTGTGCATCTCATCTAGACTTCAAGGATGTAGTTCAACGTAGTTCAAGGACTTTAAACTCATGACTTAATCAATTGGTTGATTAAAAGAAAATCTGAGTGTGTCAAACTAAATGTCCCCCAGTATCTATGGGAGGCTAAGGCTGGTGCCAAACCAGGTTGATGGTTGGCAGTTAGCCAGGTTGACCCCATTGTCAAACATCTGATGTCTCAGTCATCACAGTGTGGCCTTGGCAACACTAGTCAGCAGCTTTTCTGGCCAATTCAGCATGTTGACACTTAATTGCTGCTAGTTATTTGACATTGGCTTGGTGTGTCCTGGACTTAACTTGTACATGCCAGTGGGGTAATGTTCAGTCATATTTCCTTATATTTTTTATGGTTTACAGAATGATACCATTGCCACAAGGAGAGTTTGCCACCACAAAGCACCTGGCAAGTGGTCCCTTCAAACCAAATAAATGCCCCATGTTTGCATCTACAAGGGAATTAAGCACTAGACAACTGCTGTGTGTGGACATTTTAGGGTCCAGGCAGCTAAGCTGCCAGGACACTATTGTAATCCTAGGTATTCTTCTTCTTTCTTCTTTCTTCTTCCGAGGAAATCATACTTCCCATGGGTGAAAACTCACCAAACTTTGCACAAAGGTCCAGTCTCATGCCAGATATCCTCAGCTGTAAACTCAAGTCAATAGTCCTGATGGTGGCGCTACAGCAAGCGTCTAAAGTTCAAAACTTTGAAAATTCATAACAAATCAACCATACGTGCTACAACTTTCATTGTAGCCCCAATACTGAAGAAACCTTTGTACATTTAAACCTATTAAAAATTATGAAGTTCATTCTGTTTTTTTCAAAAACTGTAAAACTTCTTAAACCTATCTCCTCCCACAATTTTTGCTCAATTGACAACAAACTTGCTACAGAGCATCTTCAGACTGTCCTACAAAAACTACGTTTCTCAGATTTTTGATTTATCAAAAATTGAGCCTACAGTGCATCAAAATGTTTGACTGTAAATGGTACTGTAAACATCTACATGCAAATTCTTGCTAAATAAATGTTCAATGTTCATGAAAAAAATGACAAAATTCTAGAGTCATGGTAGATGATGTGTGGCAAATTTCAGAATTCTCAAAAACTGAATTTTTGACAGCATTTTGAATTTTGCACTAATGTGAACAACTGGAGTCAATGTAAAAATGGCAATTTTAAACATCAGTTTTTCACTTATGGAGCAAATCAATCATTGTTACAATCAAATTGCCAACATATCCATGCTGTCTAGATGCAATGTGTGTATTTTCAGATTTTTGTCTTAATAACTGAATTTTTTACAGTGGTTTCAAATCTGCCTTTCCATGCACGGATGGCTGCTTTCCTACACAACAGTGAATGGCTTACCGAATTTGTGAAGCCACTGTTGAGTTGCTACTTGCCAATTAGCTCAGAGCAGTAGAGCGGTAGGTTGCGGGTTCGAGCCTCAACTGGTGCAGAATCCACATTGTAATGTAATCATCCTCTTGTGCTCCAGCTTATTGCTTAAAATTGCATGAGCGTGACTGATCACTGTGCAGCATCTTCAAGTCTTTTTTCTGCTAGAAAATCTGCCTTCTCATGCTTGAAAATAAACCAAACTTTGCACAAAGATCCAGTGTCAATACTTCTGTGTGAAACCATCTGAGGCTTCTCCTTTTGCACATAGCTCAACAAGTTAAACATCAGATTTTCACTTCAGAAAGCAAATCAATCATTGTTAAAATAAATTACCAACATCTCCATGCTGTCTAGCTGCAATATGTGTATTTTCAGATTTTTGTTTCAGATTTTTTTTTACAGTGGTTTGAAATCTGCTTTTCCATGCATGGACGGCTGCTAAACCTGCACGTCTGGCTTAGTCAGTTTGTGAAGCTACACATGAACTGTCACTGACTAATTAGCTCAGTGAGATAGAAATTGATTCTTAGTCTCAGAGGTTGTGAGTTCAAGCCTCAGCTGATGCAAAAGGCAGATTGTGTTGCTAAATTCCTAAATGTCTTCCCATTCTTCTGCTTGTTGCTCAGAATTGCCTAAAAATGCCCAGACCCAACCCATCGCTGCGCAGCAGCTATAATTCTTAATTTTGAGTCTTTTTTCTCACATGACATCTGATATTCAAAAAAAATCCTTTCCTGTTAGTTAAATTTCTCTCTGTGTTTTAGGATGTTAACAGTGATCATGCCCAGAGCCAAATGGAGAAGACTGCTATCGGGGTCTCTGTCATCAAACATGAGGATGCAGGTGCCTCCGATCTACCAGAGGAAGTAGGGATCATAGTTGAGGGTGTCACTGTACTCCAGGACCTTAGAGATGTCGCTAGTGCCTCAGCTCTACTGTTTGGGGTGATCTACTTTTTTAACCTGAGCTACCCATCTGATCTCAAGTACACTTTTGAATTTTTTCAAAAGGTCATGATGAAACTTGATACCAAGAGGCTTTCAAACAAGGTCCAGGTGCTTAAGAATAAACCCCTTGAATGAGTTGGGATCAGTTGGGTGCTGAGAAATGAGGAGTTGCATAGTTGTTTGCTATTACGTGCTTGATAAAACATATCGGACAGGGATGCCTAAAGTGAAGAAAAATTAGGGATTTCCTGAGGTATGGGTTTTAGATCATCTGTCTATGTGCTAAAGTTCTTCCCTAGTTCTTTAGCAAGCTCAAGATTTTTTTTGAAAGATGTTTTGTCCTTAAAACAAGAGACAGGTCAACAGGTTAGGTCATTTCAGAGTTGCTGTTTTACGTGCCTGCACTTTTGCGGGTTTCAGATAATTGCCGCAGGCCTGCCACCTTTCTAGAGTCAGTATTTTACAGACCTTATTTTTGTTTGAGGACAGTTTGTTTATTCAGTTATGGAAAAATACATGTTCCAAGTTTGTAGTATTATCCTAGTACAGTGGTTCCCCAACTTTTCACACCATGTACCATTACAAACCAAACCAAATGTTCCCAGTCCCACCAAATACCAACACCATCTGACCTGTCAGGGCTAGTGTTGTCACTTGCATATTGGCTGTTTGTTTGTTTATAGTTTTTAGTCATTTTAATATTCCAATCAGGCTGCTTTTTTAATCAGTAACCAAAGAGTCTGACTCTCCCTGCATTTGTTGCTAGTTCATGTTGGCTGCCACGTCATTAACAGTCCATCCATGTAGGTCACATCACATTCACTCTATGTGGCTAGGTACACTGTCCTAGTAGTACTGTAAATATCAAATTCCTGGGTTTGGATTTATCTTCCAAAACTACAAAGTGCACCTTTAAGCTGTTGTTCTTTTAAAGGGGCGTTCACACCAAGCGCGAATTTGCAAATTCGCGCTTGGTGTGAACGCCCCTTTAAAAGAACAACAGCTTAAAGGTGCACTTTGTAGTTCGAGATTACATACAAAGTCAATGCAAAGACGCAATTAGACAAGAATTCGCGCCGAGCGGCGCGATGGACGCGATAGACGTGAAATTCGCGTCCAATGCTTCATCACTCGAGTTAAAAATATTGAACTTTTGAGGCGAATTCGCGTGACGCTGTGCCACGTAAGCCAATCAGCGTTGAGATTCTCCCGACGTCACTGGTGTCATGACGATCCTGGCGCCAACCCTCACCAACAGGTCCTCAAATTGGGCCCCAGTCAGCCTGAAGTACCGCTTAAAGCGGCTATCATCCAGACGGAGTTCCTGGAGGAGGTGGTGAAACTCGCCGAGTCAGATGCGCTTCTGCAGGATAGGGTGAACCCAAAAACGACAGCGTTTGGCCCTCCGACGCATCTGGCACTTCCAGAGCAGGTACAAAGCAGCAATGGTGGTTATCTCAGCCATGGTTGAGGAGAGAATGGCGGGCAAGATGTTGTTATCTAGTGAAAATGGGCGGGCTCGCTACTCGCGCGACTGACGCAATAACACGAATTAACAAAATGGTCCAGCGTCCAAACTCACGCGTTACGCGCGGCGCATTACTCGCGTTATGCACGAGTAATTTGACTTATGGGGAAGTTTACTCTTTGATGCAAGGAACAAGTGATTCTACAGAAAATAGTGTAGAAATACAGTTAACAGATAAGTCTTGTTACTTCTAACTGTCCTTTAACATGTCTGCACTAGAAATATATTGTTAAAACTAAAATGCCTAAATGATATCCTGTGAAACTCCTGCCTTTACCTGTTGCTTTGCCTGTTAGGACTGTTAGTCTGAAGTTAAAGAAAGGAGGCCATGATATCCTCTGAAATGTTTGTTGCACTTAAGCTGCTTCATAAATGCAGCATTTTTTTGTGTGAGGACGGTTTCCGTGACTTCTTTTGTTAATTACCAGCCATTTAACAGAGCCAGGCATCATAGGACTAATTAAGCTTAGTTACTTAAAAGTAACTTAAGAATGTTATGTCAAGTGGTTCCACGCAACTGTGTTAAGTAACTTCTAAGGTACTGTATTTCTAAATATGGACTCAGTGACATCAAATAAGTTAAACATGAGTGAACTGAGTATATGTAACTTATGTATTATGTATTTTTAATCAGTTGATTTGTGTTCTAATTAAGTAATCCAGTTAAGTTATATAATTAAGTTGCATATATACAGTAGGCTATATCTCTATACACACACATGCATACATACATACTCATTCCTACATACACACAGGGGTGAAAGTAAGCAGCAGTAATATGCAGTTTTAATACCACTTTGTCTGTTTATTAATTGCTTTTAACTCGTTCCAAATTGCTTCTGAACCATCCATGCTGTGTTTTGGTCCATGCTGGAAGGAGCCTTGCCCGGACATCTCACTCTCTCCCCCAGCCCCTCCCGTGGAAGAGGGTCCGGTGGTCTCCTATGAGCCCAGCCTTCGAGATGTGCAACACTCTGTTAAACATCTTTCAGTTCATCAAAAAATATCCCAATTAAAATCAGTAGAATAATAAGCACCTATGTTCCATGTTATTTTGTTTAATTTCAACAACACAGAGAACAGCTTGAACAAGCTGCATGTGAGCTAACGATCAGGGATTTCACTCTCAGCAGTAAGTGACTGCGTATGTGCGTCTACTTCCAAAACGCAACGGTTGGGATACGTTTGATTTATTGTACTGGGATGTTTGATTTTTCCACAACTGAAATTTAAGAAAGTAAGAATAAGTGAAAATATCAATTCTTAGTACCATTAATTTGTCTACCTTGAAAAAAATAAATATCTAAATCTAAATTAAATTTAAAAAAAGACAAACTGAGGAGGTGGGAGAACAGGAAGGAGAGAGGGGGTGGAAAGATAGGGAGCAAAAGAGAGAGACGGAAAAGGGAGAGACAGAACAAAAGGAAAATCTCACTGGCCATTGTCTTGCCTTAAGCCTTGAGAATCCCCTACGAACCACTCAATTAATGGATGGGTATTTTTTTTTTTTTTTTCAACTCCTCTTGGCTTCCTCTGGAGATCAGAAGCTCATCACTTGTCCTCCATCCTCCACACATAGCATTGCCAGGTGTCACATACAAGTTTTGATATTCAGCCGATGTAGTTGTTCTCTTACTGTTCTCTCCTTGAGCAAAGCTGTGCAGACATGTCTGTCACCTCTCTGAAATTGCTCCGCTCTTGTCTCCATCTGGACAATTTCAGAATCAGCAGTTTCTTCTGGTAGTGATGCAGCCTGAATATGATAGCCCGCGGGTGTTTTGTGTTGTCCTTAATTGTCCCAATACGGTGTGCTCTTCCAAAATCCTCCTCTTAAAGCATTAGGTCCCATTCTTCCTCATAGAGTTTAACCAAAAACGTAAATATTGGCAAATTATTTTCTTCTCTCTCCAGCACGAGTCTCAAATTGTTTTGATGATGCTGGTTTTCAAGCTGATCAATGCAGTCAATAGCGCACTGTAGTTTCTCAAGCTCCACGAGTCTATTTTCCTTTCTGTGTGTGTGTGTGTGTGTGTGTGTGTGTGTATTTTGGTGTGTCATGTTGACATCATGGACAGGCTGCAGAACAGGTAAACAGTAGACAACACTATGTATGACAGTAGCACAGACAAAAGACAAACCTTAACCCTATGGGCCCTAGGCGTTTTTGGGGTATTTTTTACTGCCTTTACTTTTAAGCTCATATCACAGTCATTATAAAGGCTACATACACATGCTATATCTTGGTTTTTTTTTCAGGACAATCTGGGCTAACCAGATTTGCCATCGTTTCATGTCCTTCTATGTGCCTGTATTTTATATTAATTTTTATATCAATGAAAAAAACAAATCCGTGTGACTAAATTCTTACATTTTTATATGTATCTCACCATAGCAAGTTGGAAAAAGACATATTCTGCCATATATGAAGAGGGGAGACTCTCT
>NC_065517.1:404742-407342 GCF_006386435.1 Epinephelus moara | reverse complement strand
AAAGTTTGATGGAGTGTCAACTGGACAATATGGAGATATTTGCATGTTGAAAGCCGGACTACAAATATGGATAGACAGGGAGAAACACACGCAAGCCTAAGACGTGGTAAGATACGATATCCCTCACTATATGAAGTGACTGATAACAAGATCTGTATAATGGATCGTAAAGAAATCGTCAGGTTTTTATTTTGTAGACAATCAATCTGTATTTACAGCATGATGGGATGACAGTACAATAATGTGTGTGGTATCATTGGAAAGCTCTGCTCCTGTGCTTTCATGTGATATGCGTGGCATTTCTGTGCGATGCTGCGTTTGCGAGTAATCCATCCAAGAGTAATGTGTGTGCAGAGCTGCATGAAAGTTATTCTCTCTAACTCTGTTATTCATGATTTTAGTGTAACTTTATCATTTTTTTTCGCTGTGAAAACATTGGACTACCGACAAGTGCTTGGTCTTGTCGGAAAGCTGTGATTCTGCTGTTTCACGTGATATGCGTGGTTCTCGCTATGACGCACGGTCGCGGAGAAAATCAATAGAGAAGAACAGGTGTGAATTTGGACGCACTATGCGTCGTTCGGGCCCATAGGGTTAAAGCCACAGTGTGTAGGAATTTCTCCCATCTAACGTTGAAATCATATATAGCATTCAAACGGATAGCGCACTCTAGCACCTCACTGTTTCAAACGCGTATTGCAACAACAGTAGCCGCTGTGTACCAAAAAGCTATGATAACATTGATGAAACCATCTGATACTTCATGGAGTATTCATTCAGGCTCCTACACAGACACACGTGACACGAGTTGACAAACCCCCTCCTCACCATGCTGGCTGTGTTTACAACGTAGGACTGTTGGGGTGGGTGTAAATCGAAACAAACCAATCACGTCTTGTCTTTTGGCAACTGACGAGTGTCTCAACATCAAACACCTCATCCCTCTCCTCGCACCACTGCACCGCTGACAGCTGTTAGCCCAGCACTACTGCAGCATAACAAAGTCCCACTCTTTGAGCATAATGCAGGATCATGCATATGCAGCATCACCTTTCCCAGGTGGTGAGAGCTGCTGAAGGAGAAAGGTAATGCAATCACAGCTAACAGTGGCTAGCAACTAACAGTGGCACTTTCTCCTTCGGCAGCTCTCTCCACCTGGGAAAGGCTACCCCGATATTGACCCTTGTTTTTTTTAATTCGCCAGTCACATTGCCCTTTTGATTCCCTTTTGCGCTTTCTTGGCGACGAGGATTCCATCTCCCGTGACGCTGCATATGCATGATCCTACATGATGCTCAAAGAGTGGGACTTTGTTTCAAATTTGCCGGGGTAGTAGCGAAGCGCCTCTTGCTCCTCTCCTTTGGCTTCTCAGTCACGCAGCGCTGGCCTGGCTGTCAACGAAACAGCTGAAGGCGGGGCTATATGTCCCTTGCTGGCGGATGTATTCTCAAGATGGCGAAATGTTATGGAACCCCCCAGACGACTTGCCCGCACAATGTACAAACAAATCTGAAACTCTCCTTTTACGAGAATTAGTCAGATTATTGGTGGAGGTATTAATACACCAATGATGACATATTTATGAATGCAGACATCAATTTTTGCCAATAAACAGCTGAAAATGTTACACAATGTCCCTTTAAGTGGTGACTACTTTAATCAACACTATCCAAAACCGACAGTTTTTCTCTTATTATCGATAATTGCTCTGTTTCCCCCTCCCCACAGGTTAAGAGTCTGGGTGTCATCCTTGACAGTACTTTATCTTTCCAATCACACAATAATAATACCCGGTCTGCATACTTCCACATACGTAACATCAACCACCTCCTCCCCTCCCTCACCCACCATACCACTGCTATCCTTGTTCACAGCCTTGTAACTTCTTGTTTAGACTACTGCAATTCCTACTGCAAAGAAAGTTCGCTCCTTGGTACAACTCCCAAATTCGAAAATTAAAACAAATATCGCAAAAATTTGAACGGAATTGGCGATTAACCAAACTGGAAGAATCTCATTTAGTCTGGGAAGACAGTCTCAAAACATATAAGAGGGCCCAAGCAAACTTTTACTCAGCATTAACAGAAGAAAATAAGAACAACCCCAGGTTTCTTTTCAGCACTGTAGCCAGGCTGACTGTGAGTCACAGCTCTACTGAGCCTTGCATTCCTTTAGCCCTTCGCAGTAATGATTTTATGAGCTTTTTTAATGACAAAATTCTAACTATTAAAGGCAAAATTCATGACCTCCGGCCCTCAAACGGAACCAATCTGCCCTCAAACACAGCTGTAAGACCTAATATATATTTAGATAGCTTCTCCCCGATTTCTCTTCAACAACTGACCTCAATGATTTCTTCATCTTAGGGAGGCACCAAAATGAAAATTTGTGGCCGAAGCCGAAGCCAAATAAAATTAAACGCTTGGCCCGAGCCCGATTTAAACCCGACATTTTTCAATTAGTTGGCTGTTATAATTAAGAGTATTAAACCACAAGGATCTTAATAAATGGCGCAACACGGAAGCATGATTATGTAATAAAACAGGTGTTTATTTTAGGATCCAGGTGGTGAAGGGCTGTGCGCGCACAATGTTGCAACA
>NC_065517.1:377374-404455 GCF_006386435.1 Epinephelus moara | reverse complement strand
TTCAGTACTTTGACAAACAAAGTCTGCCATTGTTCTGCCACGGTGTTCTTGGCGCAAAGCCAGCATTTATACTTTGCCATGTGTGGCTTATTGCAATCAGGGGCAAATCAGGGGCAAACTGCACTCAGCTGCCAAACTTTGTGGACGTGTTTGCGCTGGTATATCATTAGCACAATATCCTTTGCGAATAGGACGTTAAGACAGAGCAAACTGCGGGTGCAAGTGAAGTGCAATTCAAGGTGCTATCAGCGGCCGCAGTTCATTCTTTGTGAATTCGGCCCTACGTTTGTTGTAATTTTAGGCTATGTGTCATACAAAGTGTGGTTTAATTTTATTTTTTATAATACTGTAGCGTCCGCCAGGACGTGTGGAAAGGATGAAGCAGTTATTCGGCAATTAAACCACCATTTATTACTGAACAGTACAGGTTACTTTTGGCCGTAACAACCAACAAACAACAACTTAGCTGTAATTCCATCTGTGCACTCCTGCTCTCTCCTCTAGCTCGCTCATACACACACCAGCACGCGCACTCACACAGCCCTCCTCATTCAATCCCAAACATGCCATTAACTCACAGAACATTGACATTATAACAGAACATTTACTGCAGGGTCGCTACAATACATAGCCTATAACATTATCAAATCATAGCTTTAAAAAAAAAAAAAAACGCCATATCTGACCTGGGCCCGTCAGAGGGAGGGGGGCTCCCGGCCCAACCCGGCTTGGGCCCGCGGGCCGGGTCGGGCCGGGCTCGGGCTTGGGCAAAGAATCTATGCTCTACTCCAGATTAGTGTTGTCACGGTACCAAAATTGGGACCCAGGGTACGATACCAGTGAAAGTATCATGGTTCTGAGTAGTATCACGATACCACAGCGGAAATAAGGCAGATGTGCCTTTTGTCATTTATAAAAACATAAATCACTTTTCTATAATACAGCAATGATATTTCAATGGAATAAATTACTTATTGACTTATTCATACTTCAAAAACGGCATCAATAAGTGATTAACATAGCGGGGATCGAAATAAAATAAATAAATAAAATAAAAATCAACCAAACATCAACCAGCCACCCTCCTCCCCTGACAAGTTAAGAACAGTCCCTTAAGTGTGGTGAGGTTTGTGGACCGTTACCTGCCACAAAGAGAGAAATGTGAATGGCTCGTTTCTCCTCTCACACGTCACATACCTGTGTGCCGCCACGGCTCGGCTGTCCAGGTACTTCTGGGCAGTCATGACACTTCTCCGTCGCCGGTAAGCCGTTATCTTGCGCCGCGGAGCACTATGGCCGGCGTATTTGACAGGAATACATTCCTGTCTGTGTCTGTGTCTGTGACCCCCGTTCAACCCACAACTGGCAGGATTCGCCTTGTTTCTGCTGCTGGTTGAAATCTGTACTCGCACAGCGTGCTCCTGAATGATTTCTTTTGCTCGCACAAAACTATTTTTAGTCGCAAATGCGAGTAAAATGCCCACACTGTAGAGCTCTGTAGTGGAAAACAAATCACGGTAGCATAAATAAACAAATCTAGCCTACAAGTAAAAAGAAATAAATAATAACTTTCACTGCTTAAAGATACTCAATAGCTCAGCTAATACCTGAAATGTCACTGGAAAACAAACCACTGCAGCAGCATGTTGAGTGCCAGGTGGCCAGCGCGCGCCGTTATTGGACGGCGCATGGACACTCACCCTCTTGTGAATGGACTTTGAACTTATCCCACAGTAGTGGTATCGTGAGGTACCGTAGTACTACGGTACAACATTATGGTATCATATGTACGGTGGTGTTTTAGTACCACGGTCTACCGTTGGTACCAGTATACCCTGCAACACTACTCTAGACAGTATTACATTCTTTGCAAACCGCTTTTCTTCTATCACTCTCCAACACTTTGAAATATCGCCACACTGCCGACATTTTACTCTGTCCGTCACTGCACGCTGTTTGATTGCGTCATCAAAACACGCCGCTATTATTCGGCCTTGCTTTTCACTTATTCCACCAAATACCGAATGTGTGTTTTTTTTCAATATTCAGCCAAATATATTCGGTTACCAAATATTTGGTGCATCCCTACTTCATCTAAATCATCAACGTGTCTCTTAGACCCCATCCCAACTAGGCTACTTAACCTCTTGGACTCCATCCCCATTTTGTAGCGAAAACGCCTAAAATGACATACCCAAATTAAAATGACTGTAGCATCTGAACCGCTCTGACTACATGCATGCATGAGGTCTTGCCAGAAAGAAAACTCCCTGAAGTTTCTTGTGAAAGTGTCAGAAACACTCTAGGTGATACAGAGACAGAGTAATGGGCCTCTGAAGTAGGGTTGGGTACCGAAACTCAGTACTTGAGTACCGATTGACGTCGGTACTACCGAGTACCAATTCACTTAAAATGAATCGGTGCCAAATTTCGGTACCTGAGGTGGAGGCGGAGCGAGAGCGCATGGCAAAAGTTAACGTGCAGCACTGTTCCTAAATGTTCTCAATAAAATGTTGAAACTGAGAAGTTTAGACTATGGGCCCGAACGACGCATAGTGCGTCCAAATTCACACCCGTTCTCTGTGGATTTTCTCCGCGACCATGCGTCATAGCGAGAAGCCACGCATATCACATGATACAGCGGAACTGTAGCTTGTCAGTAATCCATTGTTTTCACAGCAAAAAAAATTGATAAAGTTACAATAAAATGATGTATAACAGAGCTTTCATACAGCTTTGCACACACATTACTCTTGGATGGATTACTCGCGAACGCAGGCTCGCACAGAAATGCCACGCATATCACATGAAAGCGCAGGACCACACACATTATTGTGCCATCATCCCATCACGCTATAAATCCAGATCAGTTGTCTACAAAACCTGATGAATTTCTTTACAATCCATTATACAGATCTTGTTATCAGTCACTTCATATAGTGAGGAATATCGTATCTTACCACATCTTAGGCTTGCGTGTGTTTCTCCCTGTCTATCTACATTTGTAGTCCGGCTTTCAACATGCAAATATCTCCATATTGTCCAGTTGACACTCCATCAAACTTTGTATGACAAGACAAGTGCACTTCACCTTTGCGCACCCAGACAACTGCAGCCTAATTATGCATGCTGACAGGGCAGTAGTCAACATATACATTGAGGGGGACACTTGCCCCCCCACCAATGTCCAAAATGTCCCCCCCAATATATAACTGAAACTGAAAAACAAATAATATCTTGGAGGACATCATTGCACTTGGTTGACTATTTTGCTATTATCTTAGATGTAAATATTGCATGTTTCTTTCAGATAAAACACAGTTTTGACTTGTGAATGAGTCAATGGAATTTCTTGCAATAATGAAAAAATACTGGCAATTATGTCCGCCTGGCACAAACCACATGTTTTGGACAACTGTGAAGTGACAGAATGTCCCAGCATCATGGTTCTTATATTGCCAGATTCCAGAGAGTCTCCCCTCTTCATATATGGCAGAATATGTCAATTTCCAACTTGCTATGGTGAGATACATGTAAAAATGTAAGAATTTAGGCACACAGATTTGTTTTTTTCATTGATATCAAAATTAATATAAAATACAGGCACATAGAAGGACATGAAATGATGGCAAATCTGGTTAGCCCAGATTGTCCTGAAAAAAACCAAGATATAGTGTATGTAGCCTTTATAATGACTGTGATATGAGCTTAAAAATAAAGGCAGTAAAAATACCCCAAAAAGGCCTAGGGCCCATAGGGTTAAAAAGTACCGAAATAAGGTACCGTTTTTGTCCCGGTATCGAATTCCAGATACCGTATCGGTTCAATTATGAACAGTACCCAACCCTACTCTGAAGTCAGTAAAAAGTTGAAGATTTTGCCTAAAATAAAATAAAAAATGATTTTCTGGATGAATAACTGTCTGTGGCTTCATCTGAGTAGGTAAATGACACTGTGGAGCTGTAGGCACACTATCAATGAACATTTGTTTCAGATTTGAAGAAAATTGCTCAAAGTATGACCATTCTACAGTGTTTTTTCCATGAAAAGATCGAGGCGGAGCTCCAAATGATAAGAGCGCTCACTCCGCTTCAAAACAGTACTATCAATGATCAAACAACACTCAGCCAGCTTCAAACATAGTACCTTATTGAAATCAGGTGTGATTATGATAGCTGATGTTGTTAATGACACAGAAACATCAATATCAATATCACCAAATAAAGCTATATGCACCGTGAAAGTTATGATCCCATTTTCTAGGCGGTATATCTCAGCCAAAAAAAGTGGTAGGAGTGAGACTCTTACCTTTTATAAAAGATCTAAGTCTCCATTCGCAGCTCCGCTCAAGATCGCGAATAATCCTTTAACTTTTCCCCTCGAAAAATGGCATGACATGAATTGTCACTACTCAAAGTGATTTTGGACTTTGTGTGTTTAAGCTGCTCTGGTGCGAAATCCATAAGACATACAAGAAAAACGATGTCATTTTTGAAAAGTCGAGAGCTTCCTGAACCCGGCAATACCAAACATCATGAGGTTTGATGACATAGTGTGCCTGGGAGATACCATTTAACAGAGGAGGGAGGGAGCGCGGACGTGGGCATCCGAGCGGAGTGTTAAGGAAGTCTTACCTTTAGTCAACACTCACATATTAGACATGATCAGTATATCTATATTAACAGGCTATGTACCACAGTCTTTTAAGGTTGCTGTAATTAAACCTCTTCTTAAAAAACCCACCCTGGATCCAGAGGTGTTAGTCAACTATAGACCAATTTCTAATCTTCCTTTTCTTTCAAACAAACAAGATGGGGGCGCGCACAGACGCAGCGGCTCGGAGCTCTTGCAGTCGGTGTACTTTTTTCACATTGTTGGTGGCACTGTGTACTAATGTAGACCAATCTACTAAACCAGAGAATTTACTGCTGTTTACATCTGTGCTGTGTATATTCCCCCTGACGCTAATGCTAAGCTAGCGCTAGCATAGACTGTTCTTCACGTTATATCGTAATGTGAATTGTGCAACCAGAGGAGACAAGACCCTTGATCAGGTGTATACTAATGTAGCACATGCATACAGAGCTCAGGCGTACCCCCACCTGGGTCTGTCAGACCATGTATAGCTCTTGCTATGTCTAGGGCTGTACCCAAATATTCGGATATTCGAATATTCGTTTCTATGGGTAGGTATTCGTTATGAAAATTTGGTATTCGATATTCGGTTTTTTTTATTTAATTTTTTTTTTTTTTTACATATTTTTTTGGTGCTAAATGTAGTCTTTTTGTTGTTGGTAAATGTAGGTTATCAATAAAAATCAAAACTTTTAAATTGCATTGTTAAAAATGTGAAAATATAGTATCCGACCAACGGAGCTCGACGCATGGCACGCTTGAGCGCATCCGTCTGAGGCTGTGGATCAATGCCAAGTTTTACCACTTTATCACTATTCCCTCTAACTTGTAGCTGTTTTTTCGTTATCTTTTGAATTTAATATGAATTATGGAACCGTTTTTGTCAACGTTTGTTTCCCCCGTTTTGTACAATAAATTATTGTTTAAAGTTTCAACAAGTTTCTTTTGGAGTGCGTGACACAAGTGTGTTTTGAAAACGACCGCGGACTGTCACCTACTCAACGCATCAGTACCTTTGGATGCCATGACAGTAATAGCCAATAATGTCAAAATATCATTTACAGACCGATTTAACAGACGATCACTGCTGCCCAACCCGCAGGTCCATTTGCGGGTTACGGGTCGACCCGCGCATCACTACTCAGCTCAGTCTATAAGGCTGTACACACAACAGTAAGGCTATAGACATTATATTCTATTCAGACCGGCAGAACCAGCAGTGCATCGGCTCTACAGTGCACAACACTGCTGATTAACCATTTTATTGCAGCACAGAGTGTCTGCCAGCAACCAATTACTTGCAGAGGCTTCCTACAACTTGTTTCAACGGTTCCGATTTAATCAGAAGACAAATTAAACAGGATGACTAGCCAATGTAAAAATCAAAAGAAAGCATAGAGTAATGGAAGGAGACTGTTGTGCCATCACATTTTTTTGTGGTTTGAGAGCAAAGATACGGTCGCCGCTGTGCAAAACTCCGCAATACAATTAGGTCCGCCGCCACAGACTGGGAGCTATTCAGAGACCAGGGGACACTGACACGTGGGTCTCTGGATGAATTCACCTCTTCAGTTTTGGATCACATCAATTTCTGTGGGGACAGTGTTACATCTTGGAAGCAGATCCGTGTTCTACCAAATCAAAAACCTTGGATGACACATGAAGTGCGATCATTAATCAAAGTCAGAGATGCAGTGTACAGATCTGGGGACAGTGGAGCATACAGTACAGCCAGGACTGCTCTGAGGTAGGGCATTAGATCTGCCAAGTTGGCATATAAAAACCAGATTGAAGCCCACTTTAACAACTCCTCAAACTCTCGGCAGGTGTGGGAGTGTATGAGGGCAATTACTGATTCAAGTCAAGTCAAACTTTATTTATAAAGCACATTTAAAGAACAACCTCAGTTGACCAAAGTGCTATACATTTATTAAAATACAATATAATCATAATCATACACAAATAAAATTAGAATAAAAGAGGAAATAAAAGAGTAAACGATTAAAAGCCAAGTATTCTCGCCTAGCTGGGACTGAACGTCAAGGAGAAAAGATGGGTTTTCAGTAATAAGATAAGATAAGATAAGATAAGATAAGATAAGATAAGATAAGATAAGATAAGATAGGGCTGCACAGTATATGCGGTAGACGGTAGAAATGATATAAATTTGGCCCACGGTAGAGATTTGCGCTCTACCGTCCTATCGTCGATGACGTCATCGCACCTGCCTCAGTGTGAAAATGGCTGCGAGCACAGAGACAGCGGAGCAAGAGGAGCTGGTTCACGTCCGTGATTTAGCGTAGCACGTGCAACATGTGTTGCTGGAGAACTTGTGAGTGAGTGAGTTACTGTCTTATGAACAGCCCCAGACTTCTCAGACTCTTTTAGCGACTTACCGCTCAGAGGGAACTCATTCAGTGTCCCCTCTGGCAGCAGCACAGCGTCTCTCCCTCTCCTCTCTCGCCGTGCGCACACGGGAGTTGGTTTTCGGCAAGAGAGTTTGTCATAAACCTTTGGTAATGTAAACCTATGTGACGCTAGGGGCTCCACAAAAAACTCCATATGTGAATGTGTGATAGTTGTGGTATCATAGCAGCCTGTCACAGGTTACAGCGTGATGATTAGAGGAGAAATGGCAGAGCATAAAGGTCCAGGTGGAAAAAACACAACTCAGTCATTTAGGATTTTGCTAAAAGAAGGAAATTACCTTTTGATATAGATCCCAGGGGCCTTTTTTCACCATAGAGTACTGGGTTTTAATTTTGAGTTTTGAGATCTGCATTCTGCACAATAAATGCTCTAAAAAATACATTATATCTTTGCTTTTGTTGTTGTTGTTGTTTTTTTTATCAATTTAGCTTTGCTAAGGGACTACAAAACCCATTCAGAAACACTTCTATTATAACTTTTACACCTAAATTTATACCGCGATATATACCGTTACCGTGAAGGGATTCGATTTATACCGTGATATAAATTTTAGGTCATACCGCCCAGCCCTAAGATAAGATAAGATATACCTTTATTGATCCCATAATTGAGAAATTCCAGTGTTACAGCAGTCAAGGAGAAAGAGTCAGATTAAAGATTTTAAATTTAAACTTAAAAAACTTAAATAACTAGGCATGCAAATAAGTACAAAAATACAAGAGACGGCGATAAATAACAATAACAATAATAATAATAAAAATAAAAATAGCGGGTGTACCAGCTTAGCTGAGGAGCTCAATGTCTTCTATGCCCGGTTTGAGAGGGATAACATGGACTCTGTATTGCCCCCACTCCTTTCTAATGACGCCGCCCCGGTCCTCAGCACCCTTGAAGTCAGACTCTGCCTACGGAACATCAATCCCAGGAAAGCAGCGGGACCAGATGGAATGCAAGGACGGGTACTCCGAGTTAGCAGAGGTCTTCACTACCATCTACAACCTCTCACTGTCTACATCATGGGTAGCTGCACGCTTCAAAATAGCCACAATTGTCCCTGTTCCCAAGCAGACAAATGTCAAGTGCCTAAATGACTACAGGCCTGTTGCACTCACCCCCATTCCTGCTAAATGTTTTGAGAGACTTGTCATCAAACACATCAAAAATGCTATAACGTCCACACTAGACCACTATCAGTTTGCTTACAGGAAGAACAGGTCGACAGAAGATGCCATAGCTACTGTGCTACACACTCTGTTGGAACATCTAGAGCACAGGAACACATATGCAAGGCTACTTTTTGTCGACTTCAATCTCGGTCTTAACACTACATTATGCAACTGGACTTTGGACTTTTTAACAAAACGATCACAGTATGTTAGAGTTGACAGGCACATTTCATCCACTTTATTTACTAACACCGGGCCCCCCCAAGGATGTGTGCTTAGTCCTCTGCACTACACACTCTTCACACATGACTGCTCACCCTCCTCACCATCAAATCACATAATCAAATTCGCTGACAACACTACAGTTCTCGGCCTCATCACTGATAATAATGAGACAGTATACAGGAGGGAGGTAGAACAATTTGCAGCATGGTGCAATAACCACAACCTGGCTCTAAATACAAAGAAAACCAAAGAAATAATAATGGACTTCCGCAAGAGGGGACAGCTCAGCCACTCTCCACTCTTCATTGGAAATGAGAAGGTGGAGAGGGTCTCAAGTTTCAAGTTCCTGGGTCTGACTGTGACTGAGGATCTGTCCTGGGGCAAAAACATCACCTCAGCCATAGGAAAGGCCCAGCAACGCCTCTTTTACTTAAGGAAGCTCAAAAGAGCTAAACTTCCCCAGGGACTCATGCTGAACTTATATCATTGCGCAGTAGAAAGTGTGCTGACATATGGACTATTAGTGTGGTTTTCCAGCTGCACTACGGCGGACCAGCAGGCTCTCCAGAGAGTGGTGAAATCAGCGGGGAAAATCATTGGGACTAGCCTCCCAGAGATTGCCACTGTCTTCACCTCCCGCTGCCTGCGCCGAGTGCACAACATCCTCCATGACTGATCACATCCAGCACACCACCTATTCCAACTACTGCCCTATGGGAGAAGATTCAGATCTATCCGTGCCAGAACCACCAGACTGGCCCACAGCCTCTACCCCCAAGCAGTCAGGCTGCTGAACGGACAATCCAACCCCTCTGTCCCCCCACCCGATCTGTCCACCCGAACTCATAACACTACATTACCACAGTACAACAATAACTGAGATCTGGACTTTGCATTGCTGCAGCACCCACTGCATCAGGATTTAGAGTGCATCATAGCACTGAGACAGCACTAGTTAAAATTACAAATGATCTTCTGATTGCTTCAGACAAAGGACTCGTCTCTGTACTTGTTTTATTAGATCTTAGTGCAGCATCCTGGATGAACTCCAATTTCCTGATGTTAAATTCAGACAAAACTGAAGTTATTGTTCTTGGCCCAAAACACCTCAGAAATTCTTTGTCTGATGATATAGTTCCCTGGATGGCATTGCGCTGGCCTCTTGCACTACTGTAAGAAGTAATATTTGACCAAGATTTGTCTTTTAGCTCCCATTTAAAACAAACCTCATGGACTGTGTTTTTTCATTTGCGTAATTTTGCAAAAATTAGGCCTATCCTGTCCCAAAAAAATGCAGAAAAATTGCTCCACGCTTTTGTTACCTCTAGGCTGGATTACTGCAATTCTCTATTATCAGGTAGCTCTAATGAGTTTTTAAAAACTGTCCAGCTAATTCAGAATGTAGCGGCACGTGTGCTGACAGCAACTAAGAAACGAGATCACATTTCTCCTGTTTTAGCTTCTCTGTACTGGCTCCCTGTAAAATCCAGAATTAAATTTAAAATCCTACTCCTAACTTACAAAGCTTTAAATGGTCAGGCTTCGTCATATCTTAGAGAGCTCATAGTGCCATATTATCCCACTAGAACACTGCACTCTGAGAATGCAGGGTTACTTGTGGTCCCTAAAGTCTCCAAAAGTAGATCAGGAGCCAGAGCCTTTAGCTATCAGGCTCCTCTTCTGTGGAATCATCTTCCTGTTTCGGTCCAGGAGGCAGACACCCTCTCCACATTTAACACTAGACTTAAGACTTTCCTCTTTGATAAAGCTTATAGGAAGGGCTAGCTCAGGCTTGCCTTGGATCAGCCCCTAGTTAGGCTGACATAGTCCTAGTCTGCCGGGGGACCTCCTATAGTACACCGAGCACCCTCTCTCTCTCTCTCTCTCTCTCTCTCTCTCTCTCTCCTTTGCTAACGCTCATGTCCTGTTACTGCATGTCACTAACTTGGCTGTACTGCATGTCACTAACTCGGGTTCTTCTCTGGAGCCTTTTTGGTCCACTTTCTCACAGGTTCATATCGCAGCGGTGCCTGGATGGTGTGACGTGTGTGGTTGTGCTGCTGCCGTGGTCCTGCCTGATGCCACCTACTGCTGCTGTTATTCTTAGTCATATTTCTACTGTCATCATACACATATGATTATTGTCATATACATATACTATCATATATTAATATATACCTACAACATATTGTACCACAATAGCTGTAATTATTATTATAATATTATTACTTAAATTAATGTTGTTGTAAGCTATTATCATTATTGTCTGTCCTGCATCTCTCTCTGTCACTCTGTATCATTTTGTCATACGAATTACTGTTAATTTATTATGTTGATCTGTTCTGTACAACATCTATTGCACGTCTGTCCGTCCTGGAAGAGGGATCCCTCCTCAGTTGCTCTTACTGAGGTTTCTACCATTTTTTCCCACTTTAAAGTGTTTTTTGGGGGATTTTTTTCTCTATCCACTGTGAGGTTCCAAAGGACAGAGGGATGTTGTATGCTGTGAAGCCCTCTGAGGCAAATTGTTATTTGTGATATTGGTGTGGCAGTGGGGTGTGGTTGATTTGCTGGCTGCTGGAGGAGGGAGGGGGAGTGTCTCACCGGCGATCAGACAGCTGGACAGAATCAGGTTATCACAGTCAAACCATAAAAGCATACTGGTAACCTGGATCTGGTTCTCTTGCAGTAGGCTGGGTCCAGAAAGAGAGTGGACGGTAGGGCCGCGAGAGCGAGAAAGAGAGCGAAAGCCAGAGAGCCAGAGAGCCAGAGAGCTGGAGCTGGAACCGGCTTGGGTGTATATGTTTTCGTTGTGTACGAGCAATAATAAAGATTGTAAAGCGTTAAGCTGACTGCCTTCCATCTGTACCCGTGCATTTGAGTGTGTGACCTTACAACTGGCACCTGAACAGGGACATGGAATGCCAAACTCCCCAAACCCCGCTGGGGCTGGCCCTGCAACACCTGGGGGCCAGCCTGAGCCGGCCACCGCAGATCACCCTGCAGAAAATGACCACCGAGGATGACCCAGAAACATATCTGGCTATGTGGTTGCTGCCCCTGCTCTCCGCCGTGGCACAGCTCACCGCACACAGCTCATAGGTGGCCTCACGCCACGATTACGGGCAGCTGAGGAGGGCCATCTTGGACCGCCTGGGCAGTATCCCGGAGGGACACCACCGCCGGTTCAGAGGGCTAGCCTTCGACAGCGAGGGCCGGCCCTTCTCCTATGCCCAGCAGCTACTCGACACAGCCAGGCGCTGCCTTCAGGCGGGGACCAACCCCCGATCTGTACACAGCAGTCGTGCTGGCGGAGGACCACCTCTCCCTTCCCCGGAAGAGCATGAAGGAGGAAGCCCAGCCCCCGTCAGCCCCCATGGCCCAGCCCACACCGGCCCCCAGGAGAAGAGGCCCCCCTGAATACACATATACACCCACACCTACACTACACACACCCCTACACACACAAACCACTGATCCCACCCCATAGCACCAACCACCCAGCCTACGTGTCTGGTCGACCAGCACCCCGGGGGGCTCCTCAGACGCCAGGGCAGGGGTGCTGGCGGTGCGGGCAGCTCAGCCATCTCCATGCGGAGGGTCCCCTCATGAAGGTGGGACAGTTGGTCCGTGTTGCCGGACTGCTGGCCTCCTCCCCTGGTCCGGAAGGGACGTACCGTATCTCAGTGTGTATACAAGGGGGTACACACCGGACGTACCGTATCTCAGTGTGTATACAAGGGGGTACACACCACCACCTTAATGGAATAATTCAGTCATGAGAATTGGCATGAGCAGTCTCCATGGGTCATTTGCTTAGTACATAAAATAATCAATAATGCGGCTCCCCCACCATTGAAAAAATTCATACTCCCCTGCTCTGAACAGAGAACAAGAGTTTTAAGATCTGCGACGAGAGGAGACTGTAAAATCCCACAAAGAAAGTCATCCTTTGGTCAATCTGCCTTCTCCATCAAGGCCATTGGAGAATGGAATAGACTCCCTAGTGACCTGAAAATCAACAAGAATTATCACAGTTTCTGCCTTGCCACAAAGAAATGGCTCCTGAGTAATCAATGTTGCCAACACTAGGTGGTGCTGTCTGATTTCCTGTCTGATTTTCTGTCATTATGTCTCGTTTTGCGTTTCTCTCTTCGGCTGTTTATCTGAGCTCTGTGTTACAGATATTTCTGTCATATTACCATTGTTGGTATTTAATCATCCCTGCAATCCCTAATTACCATTGTTGGTATTAAGGTTCCTTATTGTTGTCCTCTCAGCAATAATCAATTCTGTAACTTCTTTTTTTTTTTGCTGCTACGAGCACTTTGTCGACCACCAATAAGAAAACCAGCACTTTACCTATGCACATTCCTGCCTTGCACTTTATATCAGCAGCTGCTACTTGAACTGCCTTTTAGTGTTTTGTATGTTGTTCCTCCCTGCACTGTAACAACTTGATCATTTTAAATGTGGAAATTGTATGTCTGTATTGTCTCTGTGCTGCCCACTGCAGGGGCGAAAATCCCATTTCATAGTTGGGGGGGACAATAAACAGTAACATTTTAGAGAATAATTCCAGGGGGGGACAAGGAAAAAAAGTTGTAGCATGTCTTTTATACAGCATCTTTTACCACAATTTGACGCTTTAATCTTCTCTCTATCTCTCCAACAGGCAGGCATAGGACCTTCCTTAGCACTGGCTGAGTCCACTTGCACATGGCCAGATTTAAAACAAAATGATTGAAATCAAATTAACATGTACACACTGACAACAGTCAGGTGCGCCGTGTTGTTCAAGGTTTCGTTTTTTTTTACCGGCAGTGAGATCATAACTTTAAAAAATGTTTGAAAGAAAAGTAAAGAAAATGTATAATACTGAATATTTCGTTTGTTTACAACGTATTTTGAATTTTGAAACCTGTTTTATTGACCTGTTCGTAATAAATTACTTTTTTTGGACTTTAAACATTTATCTCAGCATTGCAAGTTATTGATAAGGAGAGAGTCAGCAGCAGCCACATGTAGAAAAGTGGATATACAGTGAATGTCTATACTTATGAGAAATGGCTTAACAACTAAACATATCCTGCAATTAAACTGGTAAACTGGTTTATAAAAAGTGTGCTGTGAGATCTGCCGCTGCGCACCTCACAACCGTGCGTAATAGTCCCGCGTAATGACCGCTCCGCGTCGGTTAAACTGCATGTCTTTCATGTTTGTCTCACTGACAGGTGGAGAGCCTACAGACAGGTACCCATTAGCTGCGAGCTGCTCCGTCACAACCGTGCATAATAGTCTCGCGTAATGACCACTCCGTGTCGGTTAAACTGCACGTCTTTCATGTTTGTCTCACTGACAGGTGGAGAGCCTACAGACAGGTACCCATACGAGCCGCTCCGCCACTGACTGTTCTTGTCCTGTCCTCTCCCTCTTCTTTCTCTCCTGTCCTCTCTGACTATCACTAAACTCTGGCTTTTGAACAATGCAGGAGAAATGTTGCAGACAGTTTATATTATCAGCCTGGGCCTGGGGCTTGTTGTAACAGTAAATGGGATGTGTTGTAACTTGTGTAAGTTAAACTGTGTCTGTGTGAGTGTACATCTTACCTGATGCGCGATGTGGGCAGCAGGTCGAGCCACGCTGCTACTGCTGCCAAGTACTAAGAGAGCAACTGAGGAGGGATCCCTCTTCCAGGACGGACAGACGTGCAATAGATGTCGTACAGAACAGATCAGCATAATAAATTAGCAGTCATCCGTATGACACAATGAGACAGAAAAAGAGAGAGAGACAGAGAGACAGAGAGATGCAGGACAGATGGTAATGACAGTAGCTTACAACAACATTAATGAAAATAATAATATTGTAATTATAGTTCTGGCTACTGTGATACAATATGTTGAAAGTATATATTAATATCTGACAGTATACATATGTGACAATAATCATATGTGTATAATATGGTGTCAGGTGTCTCTTCCCTGTAGGCATTGTATGCATCCTTCATGAGCTGGTACAGACTACATACTGTTATCTGATGTGCATAGCTTGTTCGAGTTACACTTGATGCTGAAAGAAACGAATCTGCTGTACCAGGTGAGGCTACTCCAGCCTCAACAAGGGCACTAGTCCATCCACTGTCTGTGAGTAGCATTCCGGTAGATTTCAATGCTGTCATTTCAATATGCAAACCTCCTAGCATGATCACAAATTTGTCTTCTCCATATTGTTCTGGCCAGTGCCACTGGATCTGCTTAGCAAGAGCATAGAGTGGCTGGTCAGCAGTTATGACAGGCGTTTGTCCTGGATTCAGGAATGCCACTGTGTCACTAACTTTGTCCATGACATGCTCTACTGTTGCGACAGAGTGGGCTTGGTCTCGGAGGAGGGGAAGCAGTGATGGCTTTAAAACCCATGCTCCTCCTTTGGGAAGCATGGTGGGCTGACCATGTTATATCCTCAGAAGCAACGACTGCTTGGGTTAGGCTAACTTTCTCCAGCCAGTCAAACTCTGGTGCCAAGTTTCTACTGAGTACAGTGAGGTCTGGCAAAGGCCGGTTGTCTACAGTACAGGGTTCTGGGTTTTTCTTGTTGAAGAAAGCTGGTTGGATGTTCGAGAAGGATTCAGGAATCTCAGGAACTTTGTTTGGTCTGTCATCTGAAAGTTGGAGTGGTGGCCTTATCTCGCCCTCATTGTTAAGGGTTGGATGTTGAAACATGGAAATACTTGTACCATGAAAGGATGTATTTGCTGTTGTTGCTGTCAGATTATGGTCAATGTTGTCCATAGCAGATGTGGTGAAGAGTCCCTTTAGCAGAATCGGTGGGCAGACAACCCCATCTACCATATACTGGTTCACCACAGATTCTCTCAGCAGTGCAGAAACTTCCAACACCCTGTCATAGGAGATGCAAATTCCATTCTCATGAAGTATGTCAATGAGTTGTCGCTTTTGTGTCTTCGCATACACCATCAATCAATCAATCAATCAATTTTATTTATAAAGCCCAATATCACAAATCACAATTTGCCTCACAGGGCTTTACAGCATACGACATCCCTCTGTCCTTATGACCCTCGCAGCGGATAAGGAAAAACTCCCCAAAAAAAACCCTTTTAATGGGGAAAAAAAACGGTAGAAACCTCAGGAAGAGCAACTGAGGAGGGATCCCTCTTCCAGGACGGACAGACGTGCAATAGATGTCGTACAGAACAGATCAGCATAATAAATTAACAGTAATCCGCATGACACAATGAGACAGAGAGAGAGAGAGAGAGAGAGAGAGAGAGAGAGAGAGAGAGAGAGAGAGACAGAGACAGAGAGAGAGAGAGAGAGAGAGACAGAGAGAGAGACAGAGAGAGAGATGCAGGTAATAACAGTAGCTTACAACAACATTATTGAAAGTAATAATATTACAGTTCTGGCTACTGTGGTACAATATGTTGAAAGTATGTATTAATATCTGGCAGTATACATGTGTGACAATAGTCATATGTGTATAATAACAGTAGAAGTATGACTAATGACTAATGACGGCAGCAGCAGCAGGAGGCATCTGGCAGGACCACGGCAGCAGCACAACCACACACGTCACGCTGTCCAGGCACCGCTGCGATATGAGTTAATCTGAGAGACAGTGGAGCACAAAGGCTCCGGAGAAGAAGCCGAGTTAGTGACATCCAGAATGGCCGATGTAGACAGCAAATGGAGTTTCACGGTCTTGAGTGCCTGTGAGTTGCTGCACCATCTTTGCACTTAGTGTTGCAATTGTATTGCAATAATTGTGCTATTGTCTGATCTGAATACCCCATGATTCAAATGTGACTTGATATCCACGCCATGTTTGATATTGCAGATGAACTGAAGAAGGGTTGGTGGAATGGATTCCTCTACAAATCCCTCATGGAACTTGTTGTCAAACTTTGTCTTGTGATTAAGCATCTCTCTGCGTATGATGCTGGCAACCTTAGCTAGGTGAAGGGCTTCAGCATCATTGTATTTGCTTGCATCAGACAGAACAGAGCTGATGTCCTTCTTGAAAGAAAGCAGTATATCACGTCCTGTCTTGTGTTCTTCTAGCTCAGGTATGCTTGAAAGCAGGTGCTCCTTCAGTCTAGTTGAATTCACATTTGGTGATTCGACACCCAGTTGCTGCAGTCGTTGCTTGTAAAGAGAGACAAGATCTTTAAGCTTAAACATAACTGGATCTGTGCCATCACTTGTGGACTTTGTGTCTGTGATGTAGATGACAAGTTCTGAAAAAGCTAAATGATACAGGTTATGGCTCCCAGAGTTTTGCTCATGCTTGAGGGCATTAAGATGGGCTTGCTCTCTGTTGTACAGTCCAATGAGACAGGCAGGATGGTATTTTAATTCCTGTGCAACAGATGGGCTCGCTCTCTGTTGTACAGTCCAACGAGACAGGCAGAATGGTATTTTAATTCCTGTGCAATAACTAAGCTTTGCCAGAAGCTTCGTGTCACTTAGATTCCTGGCACATTCATTTCATTAACATTCATTGTCAACGCATCTCTTAAGGGGGGCGTTGCATTCTCATCTTCACAGATGAAGCACAGCGCTTGCGATGGTTGGGATCTTCTTGGTCTCTTGACCTTGATACCTTTGGTATCTTCTGTGTCTTCAGCAGCAGCAGAAGATGCTCTCTTTTGGGCCCTTTCCAACTTTGTGTTGTTGAACAAGAGTCTGCAGCTTAGATGATACCTTGCCTTGTTTCTTGTCAACGTGCTTTCGATACCATCACCTTCATCGAGTCGGAGTGGATTTAGTAAGATAGGGAGAGCATCGATCTCTGCAAACAATGGAACATTTCTTGCAATGTTACCATAACCAGTAAGATCACATTCTCTGTTGAATAAACTCAGTTGAAGAAGTTTTTCCTTCGTGTCCCCCTGACAAAGGCAACATTTGTCCCAGTTAGTTTTCTGAACAGTTATGATAACCTTTGTCATGTCTGCAGCAAAGGCTGAGGGTTTATCCTTTTGCCACCTTGTACCAAGCACTTTCATGTATGGGATACAACTAGGTTCATGCCTTAGCCCTACACCTAGTCCGATCGTTCATCCAATGCCATTTAAATCCTGTGCGATCTGTACACCATCCGGTTAACTAAAACCCCGTTAAACTTGGCTCGGCTCTCCCGTGCTGGCACAACCTGTCAATTCAGGTCCGGCTATCTAATTGATTTGGGGTAAATTAGATAACATTTGGGATACTGACTTTTAATTAGCTGACACTGAACCCCACGCTGAGTTTAACAGCAGTGATATATCACCAGTGTGCCCTGGTAGTGAAGATATTCACTCCGTCTGATTTACTTCTAATCACCAAATCAACACAACTGTATTTTGAAGTCTTTTTCATTGCATATAAAACATATAAAATAAAATTACACTAAATCCTCTTTACTGACAAAACCCAATATGTTTATATAAGAAAAGGGATCTTTTGAGGATCCAGTAGGTGGCTCACACCAGTGTCCATACTTATATTAACTACTCCACTAAGGTGGCGGCATCTTGAAATTTCAATTTGCTGTGAGCAGTTTATTGTTATTTGACCCATATAGACTGTACAGTAGGGAGAAAAAAAGGAAAAGAAGATGGATTTGTCAGATGAGGTAACTAATGGCAATGGTTTTTGTTTTCTTCATTTATATTACGGTGCATGAATGTGTATTTTGACACTAGTTGATAAGCTGTTAGTGGATGTCCATAGACGTATAACCTTGCAGCCTCAGTCTCGTCCATCGCTCTTCAAAATGCTAACGTTAGCTTTTTGCTTTATTTATCCAGATGTCAGAGCTAAAGCTAAATGACACACCTTTTTACGATCCAATAAATTGTTTTATTTGCTATGAACAAATATACAGACAGCTCGCCGGCAGAGCGGTGCGCTCTTGCGCCGCGGTAGCACATACACAATGAATGGGTTCGTCAGCAGAGGTCTGCGCTTTGCACGCTCTCTGTGAAACGGGCTTTACTCTGGTTTGATTTCTGCATTTGTCACTCTCTCGTTTTGCCTTTTTTCCTTCTTCTGAACGTCGTGGAGGTTGGGGAGGACCAGCAGGACCAGCTCCAGAGGCTTCGGAAGCTTTCCTGGGCCATTTCTTTGGGTTTTCAGTAGGGCCGTAACGGTACATGTATTTGTGTCGAACCGTTCGGTACGCGACTTTGGGTTCGGCACGACCCTGTACCAAATTGTTGGGCACAGGATATTATTTTATTTTATTTTGTTTTATTTTTATTCCGTTTTTGCCACCCGAACCACTTAAAATATCTAGTTCTCCGACGGACATAATTGAGTGATGGACCGAGTCCGACCGTAAATCTCCGCTTTCACTTTGAGCAGCTCATTCTCGCATTTTGACAACATGGCAAGTGAGCCTGACGAACCTGAAGACCCATCCGCAAACCTTAAGTCCTCTGTTCGGGAACACTTTGGTTTCAGGGTAAAATACGAAGATGGAAATAAACAAGTGGACAAGACAAAAGCAGTGTGCCGACACTGCAGAACAGCGGTCGGGTATGTACTTGGAAACACGTCTAACATGCTAACGCATCTAAAGCGACACCACCCGAGTTTGAACGTTAACCGGCACGACTAGAAAAAGCAATCTGGTGCAAACTACGATATCGTCGTCGTTTAAAAAGAAAGAGCGTTTCCCTGACCATCGCGCTAAAGAAATAACCAACGCCATTGGAGTTGAGTAAAATTGTTTAAGCTGCACTTTAGATATAAGCATGTTTTGTTTACTGCACTTTAACAAAGTGGGAAAGCTAAGTAAGTTCCTAGTAAAACTGAATCTGAGCAGGCTTTAAAGCTGACCAGCTGCACTATACTTTTTATTTTAATTGAGTAAAACTGTTAAAGCAGAAATGTATATTTATATTTTTCATTCAAAAAATGTGTTAAAAAAACAGCAGGATTTTATTTTTCACTTTTATATTTCTATTTTCATTCAAACAATGTGAAAAAGCAGGATTTTATATATATTTGTTTCATTCAAAAATTGTGTAAAAAGAGTTAACTGCTGTGGTGGTATGTTTTAATAAGGTTACCAATAAGTAAAAGATATTTAATAGTTTTTTCATTACTGTACTGAAAAAAACGGAACCGTGACTTGTGTACCGAGGTACGTACCGAACCGTGATTTTTGTGTACCGTTACACCCCTAGTTTTCAGACATCTTTCAGTAGCTCCTCTGCTAGCCTCGTCATCTCCGACATTTCCAACTGTGCATGCGCTCTTTGAACTCTATGTCAAATGCGTCATTTCCTGTGTGACAGCGCAGGAATGTCGCTCCTGAGAGGCAATAGCGCTTCTAAGCAAACCAGAGACTGTTGTGTGGTGGAGATGCGTTCAGTGATCATCCTAATAACTCGTTTGGCAGTGGCTGTAATGTAACGGACATTGGTTTATATGTACAAACTCCACAGGGCAGCTTTAAAGATTAGATCACTTAACTGCTCCACTAAGGTGACAGCCATCTTGAAAAACGGCTGCCAGTCAATTGCTGTGAGCAGTTTCTTGTCAAGTGTCCCATGGAGACTGCTCATGCCAATTTTCATGCTTGTATCACCAACTGAACATTTACACCACATACTGCTCCAAAACGATGGCAGCCATCTTGAAAAATGGTCGGCATCTTGAAATTTCAATTGGCTGGGAAAATATTCTTGTTAAGTGACTCATAGAGACCGCTCATGCCAAATTTCTTAGCTATATCACCAACTAAACAATTACATCACTTAACTGTTCCATTAAGGTGGCGGCCATCTTGAAAATTGGCAGCCATCTTGATATTTCAATTGGCTCTGGCAATTTTCTTGTCAAGTGACCCATGAAGACTGCTCATGCCAATTTCCACACTTGAATCACCAACTGAACGATTATGTCACTTATCCGCTCCACTACTAATTTCATGTAGGGAAAACAAACATAGAGTTGAGGCTGGGGTTGTAGTCCCCGTCTCACGTACCCCCTGGCATTCCCGTGGATGTGGGTCAATGGTGTGCATCCTGCCGCGAATGTCAGCTGGTTAACCCTCCGGCCACCCCAAAAGTGCCGTTGTGCCCCCTCCCATTAATTGAGGTACCGTTTGATAGAATTGGTATGGACCTCATCGGGCCATTTGACCGGAGTGCACGGGGATATCGCTTTGTGTTGTGCTTTTTTATGCAATGCAATATCCCGAAGCAGTGCCGCTGCGTAATATCTCTGCAAAGAGCGTTGTGCAGGCACTGTTTCAACTTATCTCCCGAGTTGGGATTCCGAAAGAAATCCTAACTGACCAGGGCACATCATTTATGTCACGAACACCATGCGAACTGTACGAATTACTGGGCGTCCGCTCATTCCGGACTAGTGTGTACCATCCCCAGACCGACGGCCTGGTGGAGCGGTTTAATAAGACACTAAATTTCTCAATTGTTGGATCAATTAAGGTGTATCTTATCTTATCTTAAAGAACATGATTCGTAAGTTCGTGCACGAGGATAGCTGTACTTGGGATAAATGGTTAGACCCTCTGTTGTTTGCAGTGCGGGAGGTTTCCCGGGTCTCCACGGGATTTTCTCCCTTTGAACTCCTGTTCAGCAGAAAACCTTGGGGTGTCTTGGACCTGGTTAAGGAAAGCTGGAAGGAGGGTCCAAGCACCACTAAGAACGAGGTTCAGTATGTACTGGACCTGCGAGCAAAACTCCACTCACTGGGGCAATTATCACAGGAGAATTTGCTCCAGGCCCAGCAGCGGCAACAGCGCCTGTACAACAGAGGGGCGAAACTGAGAAAATTTTCACCAGGAGATAAAGTGCTTGTATTGCTCCCATCTTCTAGCTCCAAGTTACTCGGCAAGTGGCAAGGGCCCTTTGTGGTCACACGGCAAGTGGGGAAGGTTGACTACTAAGTGGTGCGTTCCGACAGGGGAGGTGCAACACAGATCTACCACCTCAACCTCCTCAAAGCATGGAGAGAGGTGGCATCTGTTTCTCTGGCTACGACGGTGATCGAGAGGGCAAACTGCAAAAACTTGAAAACTTGAAACAAAAAATTGAGACCATGAAGTCATTAGGAAAATGTTTACTGAGGTAATAAATAAAGTAAGAAGTAGGGTCAATTTTGTAGACGTACAAAACTGTATAATAGACTTTGTTTTACAACCAGTGGAGTCCCAGATGGTACTAGGACTCACTCCAAATAATGCCGCAACTTGGTTTTGCGGAACACCAGCTTGAAGTTGCCCTATTGCACAGGCCCTATCCAGATCTGTCAAACATGGCATGCTGATTCTTGCAGCAGACACCAACTGACCACTGTAGCAGGGCCAATACTCACAGGTGCCTGCAGGTACCAGCAGCTCGAAACAAGAGTCAATAGCAACAGCAAAAAAAAACAACTGTTTGGCATTGGCAGAGAAGATCTGGCAATTTTTTTTAAGGGCGCAACCCACATACTGGGCTCTGGTGCTCATTCCACAAATGCATGTACCTTACAAATTCAGCACCATTTAAAAGGGAAATAAAAAGGCTTTCCAATGGTATAAGATTTATTGTCAAGAAGCATTGTTACAACAAAGAAATAATCTACCAATAATCTGTGTGTGTGTGTGTGTGTGTGTGTGTGTGTGTGTGTGTGTGTGTGTGTGCAGTAGGGTGTGTGACTCGAGTGTGTTTGTGTGAGCGACAGAGGGAGAGGGACATATTGGTGGGGGGGGGTGGCAGTTGAGACAGGGGTAATGGGCACCTCCTGCCATTTCATCCTGCATTGACCCTGCTGTTTGAAGATCCTCCATTATATCTCTAGGGATGTATTGGAAAAACAGCCCGTACCAGAATGCACTGATGTCAGCTGATGTAACTCGCTAAACCCTTCCTACAAGCAGCGATTGACCAGTAATAGCTTAGCAACCCTGACCATAGGTTGAAATTCAGCACAGGAGATTCAGTAACAATTTGAAAGCCTTGGCATTCAAGCTTTGTTGTGAACTGCGTAGTATAACGAGGATGGACAACCTTCATATCTGAGGACACTATGTCACTAACTAGCTAAGACAACGAACAATTACTACATTTAGAACTACTGGCTGTACAGCAGAAAATTGAAGCAGATTTTAGTGTCCTACTGAGCCTGACAGTACACTGCACTCGCAGAAATCTTGGATGGAAATATGGAAAGACCAGCCTCTGCCTAGGGTTGAGAACCAAAATTCAGTTCCACACTACAACCGAGTCAAAAGTCCCGTTTCCACTGAGCAGTACGGTATGGTACGGTTCAGTTCGGTTCGGTACGCTTTTTTTTTGCGTTTCCACTGCGAAAAGTTGTGGATGGTACTAATGGAACGGTTCCTAACCCTTACCATTTTTGGTACCCCTTCTGTTGGGGTACCTAACACACATATCTGGTACTAAAAAGGTGGAGCTGTGAACACTGCAGTCCATTGATTGGTCAGTAGCAGATGGTCACTCTGCTCAGGGCTGAGTTGTGGCTGATACTGAGGCAGAAACCACTGTTCACATCATTGAGAGTTTGATGAGTAGACTGTAACTATAAAATGAAAGGATGTTTTGCTGCCTCACACCACCTGGAGTCGGAGAAAAAATAACTTCATTCAATGGGCCGGCTGCCGGGAGTTTGTAAAGTAATGTTGATTTCAATGAAAAACATATATGTTTAAATATTATTTGCTGTTATTTTATATAGGGTCCTATGCATCTACAGATATTGTCTATGAACTATCAACAGAACTATGCTGTAATAAACTCAGCAAAAATGATCTGAAAATTTCTGTTTGGTAGATTATTTCTCTGTTTGTTAATTGGCATTGTTTTTCATATGGGTGGGGAGCCTGTGTATTAACCTTTACAATGAATTACCTTAACAATTTCAATTTCAAGAAAAAAAATATTGCCTTTAAATGTTGTTTTTAAATGTTATTTAAATTCATTTCTTGAAAATAACTCTCATATGAACCTCTGGAATTCAAACATGCATACATTTTGCAATTTTTGCTGGTGTCAAGATATTTATAATATAATGGTGATTAACGCTGGATCAAGGGGCCCCATTTTAATTTTTGCCCAGGGCCCCAACAGACTCTAGAATCGCCACTGCAAGTTGAACATCATTAATGAACAGCTTAAGGACATTGTTGACCTGATTTGTGCTCAGCAAATTTCCATGGCGCAGATCGCCTATCTGGATGTTCTCATCCAAGAATTTTTGGAAACCAGGAAGGCGCTATTTCCAGATATCAACCTAAACACCATTATTTGCGGCATTATCCTGGACTGATCCTGAAATTTGGCCCACTCATCAGACTATGAACTATGCGTTTTCAGAGCAAACATAGTTACTTCAAAAGATGTACAAGGCATCTGAAGAATTTCAAAAATCTGTGTTTGACTCTTTCAGAGAAGCATCAGATGTTTCAGGCCTTTCTTTCCATTGGGTCCGTGAGTCCTCCACCTTTGCAAATAAAAGATGGCTCACCATTTTACTCAGAGCTTTACAGTTAGCAAGTTAAAGGCACAATTCTCCATTTTGGCTTCACTGAAAGAAATACAAAAATTCCTGTTCATGTGCAGTATAATGGGATCATTTACAGGAAGGGCCAATTTGTTGTCACTAAGAATGATGATTCAGTGGAGTTTGGTGAAATCATCCTCATTCTCGTGAAAGATGATTTTGCACTTCATTTTCTGACAAGAGTGTATGATGGGGAATTTCTTTCACACTACCACATGTACTTAGATTTAGATTTAATATTTAGATTTAGATTAAGCATTTAGATTTAACATTTAGATTAAGATTTAATATTTAGATTTAACATTTAACATTTAGGTGCCACATTTAATATTTAGATTTAACTATTTAATATATTTCTAAGTTAACAAATATTGCTGTAAATGTGGTAAAAGGTGATGTCAAAAAATTCACAACACTTTTTTTAAACATTGTTTGAAGTTAAATGTGGCAAAATGTTGATGTTATTTTCAGCGTGAGCCACTTTACAAACGGCACCCCATATATTTTGAAGTGGGGAAACTGCCTGACTGTAAAGCATTCGGTGTGATTTCACTTGCATAATATCAACGGGTTTTTTTTTCTTTGTCAAATAGTTGAGCGGCATTTACTAGGAGGTCATGAACATGAAACATAAGGAAAATACCGCAGAGATTCCGCTGCACCCAGTACATACGAAAAAATAAAAAAAAACACGAGTTTGGTTCTTACTCACCTTTTCTTCATCGGTCATCAGTCATCCCGAGCGGCTTTTAATCCCCACAATTAAACTCTTCCTGTGATTAATCAGGCAGCAGTCAGTCGCCGTGCCGCTCCTGGAGCTGGACAGAAACAGTGTGTGAAATATTCCTGTGGTTTGGTTCAGCCCCTCCTCTGAGCCGCGGAAACGTGTTTTGTCTCTGCTGGTGAGCAGCAGCATCAAGTCAGTCAGCCCGGCCCTCTCATCATTTATTTATACAGTCCACAGGCCCTTCGTGGTGAAAAGAATCACACACACACACACACAGAATGAAACTTCCGGCCGAATCTTTCACAACAAAACCCACCCAGTATTGTTTAAATTTGACTTGGACTCAGTGGACTTCACTGCGCTGTATCAAACTGTCCTCCAATTTAGTCTCATGAGGTGCGCGCTCCATATTTGGTCCGGACACGGGCTTGAGCTGGCGACCCACCGGATCCCAACCCAAGTCCCTATGGACTGAGCTACTGCCGCCCCATTATACTTAACATGTACCATTCGTATAGGCCACTCAAATAATACTTTGTGTATACTTAAAGTACACACTTCCAATACTTACATTATACTATTCTAATACTAAAGGTATACTACTGTTATACTTGAAATGCACTATTTTTATACTTAATACATACTCAAATTATACTTTGCCTATACTTACAGTACACTACTCCTACACTTACATTATACTACACTTATACTTCAAGGTATACCATGGCTATTCAAAGTATACTATTCTTATACTTAAATTATACTATTCCTATATGTACATTACAATAACCTTATACTCACATTTTACTTTTCTTATACCCAAAGCATACTCCTCTTACTCAGTGTACTACTCTTATGTTTACCACATACAAAGGTATATACAGTAATTTATGAAAGTATACTTTGTATAATACTGTGAATAAACATACTGTTATACTAGTCCACAGGTCTGATTATTTACCTTGAAGACACTCGAGTAAATGTAGAAAGACATCTGAGACCTTTTCATTATTCAAAACAATCAACTTTATTTTTCTGAACTAAACAACTGAACTTGGGACTTTTTTTCATCTGAACATATATACTTTCCCATACCTACAAACACACTTTTGAACAAAAACAACAACTCTAATTCTTTTTTGAGGAATAGTTAATGTTATATAGCTATAGAAGTATACACCCACACGCCAGCTGTAGTGCAGTACAAGAATACTTAATTTTAAGTGCAGGCAGGGCTATATACTTTCTATACAAATATAGGCTAAATATACTTGCATGTAAGTAAAAGTATAGGCAAAGTATGCTTGAACTTTTTCTGTGTACTTGTCAGTATAAACTAAGTATACTTTTGTTTAGTATATCCCTGATAGTACATTCAAAGTAAACTGAAAGTATACTAACTTAAGTTTTAGTTTAAAAAAGGTATACTTATAGTATACTTAAAGAGGCAACAGATAGGATTCAGGTTTTTTTTTAGTTTGGTGCCACCTAGCGTCAGCACTGTCGCAACGACCAAATTGATTGTGGGGATCAGAGATAATCAATAAAATGTAGGCTGTAAAGCCACCAGTATACCTCTGTGTATATGTAGAATGAGAAGGTGTGTGGACACTCTGCTAAATAAATGAGTAAAGAGACCGAGCAACAATTATCAGATTTATCTGAAGAAAAAACAAATAGTAATGCAAATAATTATACCAGAATGCACAGTACCAGTACAACCAACTCACAGTAAATTATACCAATATTAACAGTATCAGTACAAACAACAGTAGACATGTAAGGGATAATGTATAGTGAGCCGGTGACTGTTGAAAAATAACTCCCGACAAGGGAATGGAACCCTGAGTGCAGCAGAGTTATTTTTCAACTGTCACCGGCTCACTATACATTATCCCGTTTAGAACATGGTTTACTACTAAAACATTCAAATGTAACAACTGGCATCAATATTATTAAATTGCTGGCAGAGTGTACTGACACAGGAGAGGCGTTCACCAGACAAACAGGAGCGGAGGAGAGGATTTTACTCCACTTCTCTTGGTCGGAGATGCTGGGTGCCCAGTAGCTGCGAAGGCTGTCCTCGCATTTATGGCCAGTGACCGACATAAGCTCCCTGCTCTCCAGGACAGCTTGGGAGAACTGTGTGGACTGACGTTAACTGATTTAGATGCTCCTCAGTCTAAAGCCATTGCAGTGAAAAGTCCAGTGTTCACTTAGCATTTAGATTTGTCTTTTAATTCTCATTAAAAACAAACCTCACGGACTGCATTTTTTCATCTGCGTAATATTGCGAAAATTAGGCCTATCCTGACCCGAAAAGATGCAGAAAAATTGGTCCACGCTTTTG